>NC_045435.1:98762246-99012637 GCF_002776525.5 Piliocolobus tephrosceles | reverse complement strand
CCAACTTGGTTCCATTTTCCCCCTCACTTTCAGGCACCCCAATCAGACGTAGATTTGGTCTTTTCACATAATCCCATACTTCTTGAAGGCTTTGTTCATTTCTTTTTCTTCTTTTTTCTTTTGGTTTCTCTTCTCACTCCATTTCATTCATTTGATCCTCAATCGCTGATACTCTTTCTTCCAATTGATCGAGTCGGTTACTGAAGCTTGTGCATTTGTCACGTATTTCTCGTGTCATGGTTTTCATCTCTGTCATTTCGTTTATGACCTTCTCTGCCTTAATTATTCTAGTTATCAATTCTTCCACGCTTTTTTCAAGATTTTTAGTTTCTTTGCACTGGGTACGTAATTCCTCCTTTAGCTCTGAGAAGTTTGATGGACTGAAGCCTTCTTCTCTCATCTTGTCAAAGTCATTCTCCATCCAGCTTTGATCCATTGCTGGCGATGAGCTGTGCTCCTTTGCAGGGGGAGATGCGCTCTTATTTTTTGAATTTCCAGCTTTTCTGCCCTGCTTTTTCCCCATCTTTGTGGTTTTATCTGCCTCTGGTCGTTGATGATGGTGACGTACTGATGGGGTTTTGGTGTAGGTGTCCTTCCTGTTTGATAGTTTTCCTTCTAACAGTCAGGACCCTCAGCTGTAGGTCTGTTGGAGATTGCTTGAGGTCCATTGCAGACCCTGTTTGCCTGAGTATCAGCAGCAGAGGCTGCAGAATATAGAATATTGCTGAACAGCGAGTGTACCTGTCTGATTCTTACTTTGGAAACTTCCTCTCAGTTGCGTACTCCACCATGTGAGGTGTGGGGTGTCAGTCTGCCCCTAGTGGGGGATGTCTCCCAGTTAGGCTACTCAGGGGTCAGGGACCCACTTGAGCAGGCAGTCTGTCCCTTCTCAGATCTCAACCTCCGTGTTGGGAGATCCACTGCTCTTTTCTAAGCTGTCAGACAGAGTCATTTGCATCTGCAGAGATTTTTGCTGCTTTTGTTGTTGTTGTTATTGATGTTTAGCTGTGCCCTGTCCCCAGAGGTGGAGTCTCAGTTGAAAATGCAGAAATCACCGGTCTTCTGTGTCGCTCGCGCTGGGAGTTGGAGACTGGAGCTGTTCCTATTCGGCCATCTTGCTCCGCCACTGAATCCTCTTTTAAAAACAGTTAGAAGATTTTCCCCAAACTAATTATCTAGCTTAATGCTAACTGCTTATTTGCTGACTTTCTGCATTATTTACAAATTTGAAGTGGGCCAACCCTTCCTGTTTTCATTTAATTTATCCCGGCAGCTGCTGGTTAGCTAAGGAAGGAAAAAACCCTCTTTTTTTTCTTGCAGACAAGCAGCAATTAGGTAGGCTTCTAGGTCAGGTGGCCAGTTAGGGGTGCCAAGTCATCTGGTATTTCTCCCAAATTGAAATGTATATCTTCCTTTGGCTGGGCAGATGGGGTCCCCTCTTCTCCATCTCTGCTGCTGGGTCCTGGTGCAGGCCCTTACTCTCTTTCCACTAAACCCGTGTGGCAGCCCCTCCTTGGACTGCTTCTCCCCATTCCTGCACCCACTTCCACGTGGCAGCTACAGGGACCTTTCTAGAACACAGCCTCCTGCTGTCTCCATGTTGACCTCGCTGCCCCCGTCAGAGGGATTTTTCTTTTCTTTTCTTTTTTTCTTTTTTTTTGAGATGGAGTCTTTCTCTGTCACCCAGGTTGGAGTGCAGTAGCGCAATCCCGGCTCACTGCAACCTCTGCCTCCTGGGTTCAAGCAATTTCCTGCCTCAGCCTCCTGAGTAGCTGGGATTACAGGCGTGTGCCACCATGCCTGGCTAATTTTTGTATTTTTAGTAGAGATGGGGTTTCACCATGTTGGCCAGGCTGGTCTCAAACTCCTGACACATGTGATCCGCCTGCCTTAGGCTCTTAAGGTGCTGGGATTATAGACGTGAGCCACCATGGCCAGCCAAGAGGGACTTTTCTATAACAGCCTCTAGTGTCATGCTACCCGCTTCCCAGCTCTGCCTAGCTTTTAAGATCACATAACCTGCAAAGTCCCCTGGATCTTGTTCTGCGTGAATCTTCTCTCCCCCATTGCTGCCTACCAACTTGACTTCTCCCTTTTGGGAGTCAGATGCACTCCGCTGGACAGCCCATGCCCTCTCCATGCAGCTGCAACAGCCCCGCCTCGCACCTGCTGTCTGCCTTAATGTCCCACTGTCTTTCAACTGTACCCAGGGGCATTTCCTCTGGGAAGCGTGCCAGCCCTCAGTCTGAATCTTCGGGTCCCCAAAGCCTCCCCTCCTGGTATGTGTTGAACTGCATTGTCATCCCTTGTCTGTTTCCCCTGAGACTCATTATTCCCTGAAGGTCTTTCATGTCTGTTTCCCTGGGGCCCAGCACATTGCCTGGCATAAAGTAAGCACCCAATAAATTTCAGATGGAGCATATGTTAAGTTCCCTATAAAATCTCAGCTGCTGCAAATTCTGCCACCAGCCTGGGTGTTCTCCTCTGTGGGGGCTCCATCAGTTTTCAGAGACAAGAGACTCCCATAGATTTTTAGCAGGAAAAGGTAGATTCTTGCCTTTTAGTCTGTCAGAATGACACTTTATTAGATGCTTTAGAACTCCAGAAGCTTCAACTTTAGAATTTTCAGTTTGTAGAGGTTTCTTTTCTTTTCCTTTTTTTTTTTTTTTTTTTTTTTTAGCTGTAAAATTTTAGCGACCATGGTCTGTGCCAGCGCTGTAAGCCTCTTTCTCCATCTTAAGGAGTTCCTCTGCTTAATTGCAGTGCTGAGCTCAGGAAAGCTGCGCTTCCAAAAATGAAAAGGAAACCACTAAATGGTGCTGCTACTTTTCCTTTGCAGCTCAGATAAAACAGGCCCAGTGTGGGAAGGAGGGGCTGTCCTTTTGGGGGTGTTGGCCTGTTTCTAATTGCTACACTGTCCTCTGCCTCCACCCATGCCTCAGTGTGGTTTGGGTCCCTTCTGCCTGGAGCTACTGGGACATGTAATAAGAAGCTGCTTTTCAGACTTCTTAATTAAAATAGGTTCTGGCAGCTATTGCCAGGAAGCATCATTCGCACTCCTACATCTCCAAACGCATTACTCATCCAAAATAAGATATGGCACGACTCAGGTTTGCCCCCTCAGTCACCATGGCTTAAATGGCTGCGTTTAGAAACAGCCCTTACTTCAAGCCCCT
This sequence comes from Piliocolobus tephrosceles, assembly GCF_002776525.5. Classification (NCBI taxonomy): domain Eukaryota; kingdom Metazoa; phylum Chordata; class Mammalia; order Primates; family Cercopithecidae; genus Piliocolobus; species Piliocolobus tephrosceles. The sequence continues at coordinate 99,009,461 of NC_045435.1, read as the reverse complement.
GTTTCTTAATTATTTGTCACTTATTCACATTCATCCTTGTGTGTGAAACATTTTTCCCCTCACCCTATATGCTGTTATGTAAACAAATAATTTTTTAGGATGATGTCAGAACTTAAAGTAGTTGGGATGGTTTTAAAATAGTATTTTATGGACAGCAAGGAAAGTAGTTTTCTTCTGGTTTCACTTGCTAGCTTTGGGATGGAGGGCAATTTATTTGAGCTCCTGCACCTCTGTGATCCTGTCTATAAAACGGGGGCAATGGCTGGTGCTGTGGCTCACAATTTTAATCCCGGCACTTTGGGAGGCTGAGACAGAAGAATCACTTGAGGCCAGGAGTTCAAGACCACCTTGGGCAACATAGTGAGACCCCATCTCTACAAAATAAAAAAAGAAATAAAAGAAATAAAATAATGAAAGTTAGCCAGGCATGGTAGTATCCAACTGTAGTCCCAGCTACTCAGGAGGCTGAGGCAGGAAGATTGCTTGAGCTTAAGAGTTCAAGGCTGTAGTGAGCTAAGATTGTCCCACTTCTGGGAAACAGAGCAAGACTCTGTCTCAAAAAAAAAAAAAAAAAGTAGGAGTGGAGGTCAATAATCTACCAGCTCAGGTATTGTAAGGATTAAGAAACACAGTGTCTATGAAGAGTTTGGCCCAGTCTCTGGAACACATTTGGTAGCCAGGAAATAGTAAATGACTTCTGTTTCCCTACCCCCATCTTCACCTCCTCCCCTAGAATAACAACATCATAACTGACTTATTTCATCATTAAGGATTTAAATGCAGAACCTTAAGATAGTCAGCCTTAGGGAAACACTGAAGAATTTATTTTTAAACACATAAAGATTGCATTCATTCATCCCTCTCGACACCACTGGCAGTCTTCAAGTTCTGGTTAGCACAGTCAGCAGGCAGGGAGGATCTGGATCCCAGGGTTGTGTGCTTTGCTCCCAGAAGGACATGAGTATCAAAGGTCTGCTCCTGACATCTGGAGTTCAAGAGGTGTTTCCTGGAAATAATTTGTCCAAAGGCTCCCCCATCACTCTCTTGGAGAAGCCCTGTGTTTTATTTATGCTGAATGGTTGAATCTATTCCCAGCTGAATGCTTTCCTGAACACCAGTAAATATCATCTGCCAGTCACTCAGGCCCCCACCCCGGGAGTCATCTGTCCCCCTTGCCTGGTCTCCCATGCCCCACAGCTCAGCAGCCACAGGCATGGCCATATCTGCCTCCCCGGCCCTTGCCGCTGCACTTCATCTCGGCCATCTCCTCTCCGGGGCTGCTGTGGGAGATTCCCAGTCTGCCCTCCAGTGTCTCTGCATGCATTCTACTCACCTCCTTTCCCCTCCAGCCCCGAAGAACTCTGAAGAAACACAAGCTTCTGCGGCCCCATACACTTAGGACTACCACCACTTACTTCTTGGAGGCAATGGCAGTAAAAGTAGAAACAACAAACAAAACAGAATAAAATCCTCTTTAACTTTGTTTAACTTGGTGTCCCCCGCAATCTATTTAATTTCAGATTCTCATTTACCCCGCTCCTAGGGAACCGAGGTTCATAGGACCAATCCGGGTGAATGCTGCTACAGTTTGTGGATGGGCTGCTCCCTATTTGCTGGTTCAGGTAGCTTTGATCCCAAACATTGGTCAGCAAGGGCATCCATACAGTGACATGCTGTATGTCATCAAAAAGGAGATGTTTCTGACATGGACAGTTTCCAGAATATATGCTAAGTGAATAAAGCAAAGTGCAGCATGAGATGCCATGATGTGCTGCAGATGCTTGGACTGGATGGATACCTAAGTACCCCCAAACTGGCAGGCACATCTGCCTCTGGGGAAGGGGGCTGGGTGTCGGGGAGGGGTGGGAGCAAAGTCCTCCCCGTGTGCCTCCTGGGACCTTTAGAACCTCTACTCCTTTGAACACAGTGCTACTCTGCTCCAAACGCCCCCAAACTTCACATAGAGAGTAGTATGAAGTCCTCGGCTCTGCACTTGTGGCCCTGAGGTTGGCCTCAGCCTGCCTGCCCAGCTTCTCTTCTCACTCTTCCCTGCTGCCACTCTCCTGTCTCTCCCCAGGGATTTGGCTGTTTGTGCCACTTTCCTTTGACATGTCTCAGACTTGCCCTGCTCCAGTTGGAAGTTCTTGGAGCAGTCCACACCCACCCCCGCCAAGCTCACTGTCTCAGAATGTGGGACCACCTACCAGCTTTACTCCTGCCTCTAACTCTAACTTGTGAGATTGTGGGGGCCAGAGTCCCCAGGAGACGGTGACGCTGTGTGCGGAAAAGCCAAGAGAGCTCCAGAGCTGAACAGATGTGACTGAAAATCTTTACCAGCCATGCGCCCTGGGGAACCGAGCCTTGCATTTCCCCTTTCCTTTTCTGTATAATGGAGGATAACAAGCCTTCACTCACAGGGCGTGGGTGTGTTTCTCATCTCCCTGCAACACCTAGCACAGTGCCTGGCATCTCATATGTTCAGGGCATGTTTGCTCACCTCCCTTCCTTTCCCATCGTGACTGTCAATGTACTGTTCCCTTGGGGCTTGAGATTCTTGGATTCCAAAGGAAAGAACACAGGGCCAGGAGTCAGACTTTCATCCCTGGCTCCACTGATGTCTAACTCTGGGATGACGCTGGGCCACTCAGTCTTTGGATTCCCTGCCTTAACACAAAATCCATATTTATCTCAATGCAAAAGAGATTTGATCATCAAAACACTGAATGCAAAGGGTTAGCAGAGTGAGCGCAGATGTTCTCCCATTTGCCAACTGGTTTCTAAGAATATTTGGAGGATGAGTAAAGTAATGTCTTCCATATGCTCAAGAGAAGATGATTTAGCACCAGGCTAGGTAGAGAAGGAGGGCCCCCACCCATCAGCAGAGTGACCTTGGACAAGACACTAGCTGCCCTAGGCCTCAATTACCTCATTTAAAATATGAAAGTCATAAAACCCTACCTCACAAGGGTGACTATGAGGATCATATGAGGCAATTCATGTAGAAGGTCTTTGTAAACTGTGAAATGCTCTATGACTGTCAGCCAGGATTAGTAGTTAATGCACGCATTTGTTTATTGTTTCAGCGGAGGGTGCAGGACGTCATCAGCCCGATCGTGTTTGAAGCAGCTTACAGCCTCGGTGAGCACATGACTGGAGAGGAGGAGAGGGAACTGCCGCCTCTGACACCAGTTCTCCGCTGGAAAAAGGGACAAAAGATTGCCCAAAAGAATCAGGTCAGAAACTTAAAGCTTATACCCAGCACCCAAGGTGGCAGCTGCACACAGCAGAAATAATGGCCCAAAAGTTGAGAGCTGTGGACCTGGCTGCTCGGGAGACCACAGCCAGGACACACCTCCTCTCTGGGTCTCCCTTTTCTGATCTGCAAAATGATAAAATAAACGATCTTAGGGGTTACTTGTGACTACTATGGGACTTAAACACTTTCAGACAATTTTCAGGTTGTTAGAAGTTACAATCCCCTCGAGGTCATGAACTGGCTGGCCACTTGGTCCCTGAACTTGCCCCTGTTCTTAAACTGTTTTCAGAGCTTAGATTGGTGGATAGTAGGTGCTTAATGTGCTTAATGAATGTTTTATTGGTGGGAGAATGAGTGAGGTGAAGAGGCAAGAATGGTAGCTTGCTGAATCGGCAGTTGAGTTACAGAATGCTGAACCCAAGAGTCCCTGGAAACAGCACTGGGGCACGTACAGGTGTGTGGTCCACACTCATCAGATTCCGGGATGTGCTACTGTGTAGAGAAGCTTTAGTGCAATGTTGGGTGCATCACTCGTATGAGGTAGGAGTGAGCCTGTGCCTGATTCTGTGCAGCAGCGCTGGCCAGCTCTGAGTCGTGCAGCACTGAGTGCAGTGCAGGAAATATGCAAGGAATCTGCAATCCCAAGTCTGTTTCAAATCTTTTCTTGAAACCCAAGATCACCACAGATTCAGAACCCTGTGGAAGATCAGGAAAAACTGTGGGCTAACCCAGCCTCCTAGGCAGGATGGGGGCAAAGCTGTGGGACCACCTTTCACAGTGCTTCAGACCACTCTGAGTACAGGGGAAAACTAGCAGACTGTGACCCGTGCCTTGTAGATTAGAGTTGTAAACTGAACCACAGAGTGTTTGGGATTTGAGATATCCATCCAGGTGTTCATGTAAATATTGAGATTTTTACCAAGGCATCCCATTATCTCCCAAAGCCTCTCTCCAATCATCCTAAGTGGGGTTCCCTAGAAGCAGAGCCTGAGAAAGGGAATTGGGAACACTTGGTTTAATGATGCTGTGCTCTTAGGGAAAACCTGTAAAGGAAAGGCAGGGGGCTCAACATGGTTGTGGTCTCAAATAAAGTCTGGCTGGGGGACTCTGGAACAAAAATTACACCAAAGAGTTGTCCTCGCCTTGAGGCAAGAGGGCTTCCCTTTTATGTCCCATATCATTCAGCCATTGACTGACTGTGGGGTGGAAGGGGAGTGTAACCCTCTTTGAAAGGGGATCCTTTCAGCTGAGGATGGTTCTCTAGAGGAGAATGCAGATGTGAGCCGTAAGCAGCCTACACACACATCAGCCAGGGGATGGGCCACAGTTGACAGTGCCCACTACACATCAAAACACACCCTCTGGGGAATGCTGCCAAGAGGTTTTAATTTAAAACATGAACCTTCTTTCACAACACAAGTGCCCCAGGAGAGTGGCCCGTAAGTCCCACTGGCCATTGATACTTGGAACAGGCCCTGGGGGAGGACAAGTGGTGTCTAAGTGGGTGGGCAGAGTAGATGGGCTTGCCTTAGGCTGAGGCATGGAGAAGGCTACAGAAGAGTAGAAGATAAGATGAAGAGGCAGGGTAGGAAGCTGATGGCTTCTGCCTTGACTGGGAAGTACAGACCTAGGTCCCCTCCTGACAGGGAAGTAGGAAGAAGAGGTCGGCCTGGGGATGCAGTAAAGCATGGTATTATGGTAACTCCTAGGTAATTGGCCTCTAGTCCTAGAATTATTCTGCTTTCTAAAGTCAAATCTTACTGGACTGATAAACTTACCCATACTTGGGTTATGGAAGTTACCCAGACTTGGGGTCCTGGGAAGAATTTCAGGGTCCTCTGTGCTTGTTTGTTTCTGAATTGACCCAGTGAGGTAGTCATCTATTCTGTCCAGCATCTTGCTAGCCTGGACATACTTTCCACAGTGAACTTAACTCTCATTCCTGCAAGTCTGTCAGTGGCACAGATGTGGACTTTCTTTAGTGAAAAGCATCTTGGAAACTTTACTGACATTTTTAGATTTAAGTAGCCCAATCAAAGCCAGGGATGGAGGGACAGATTAGTATCAAAATGATGTTCTTGGTCACTTCTGGTTCATGATGGCCAACCAAGCACAAATGTTGATGTCTGTGCCTTCTGGGACCCCATTGCAATGATTATAAATGAGTAGATCGGAACAGGGAGGACAACACTGTGAAAGAAAGGGCATCAGCTAATAAAAGAGTCCAATAATTTCCTGCTATGAGTGAAGTAAATGGAAGAGGGTTAGTGGGTGAACTTGAACTATACATAGAAGAGCTGGCTTCCTGCCTACCCAGGGAACAGAGAAGCTGTAGCCACAGCCAGACCAACAGTTACAGAGGGGGCCAGAGTAAGAAGTGAGTAAGGGGCTGAAAGTGGTGGTGGTATTGGGGGAGGTCAGTGAAATGTGAAGGTTGGTATGAAGAAGGGTTAGAGTTGATTTTTCATCCTTGTCCCCACCCCTACATGCTTCAGGCATGCAGAATAGCAAGCAGCCAGGCATCGTCTTCTCTAAAGTGTTGAATAAACTGCTTAAGATAGTGTGGGCAGCCTCGTTCTCAGATAAAAGAAAGCCTTACTTCTGGCATTTAAAGTCACCAACGTGAGAGCTAGCTTTTTCTTCCACAATCCACCCAAATACTTTCACAGATTTTCTACTCAGTCCTTTTGCCTTAGTTGGAATATGAATGGACAACCAAGGAACCCAAGGTTGAGGAAAATTTGGTGCATGAAAGGAAAGGCTAAAATAAAGCAGTAGAATAACTAACTTAAAAGGAAACAGATGATTTAGGGAATATAAGAGATTATTGAAAACAAAAATTTAAAAACATAGCACCTTAAAGTCTATGCAGTAGACACAAGGAGAATTAGGAATATATTCCATTCTTTTCATTTTCTAATGGATGGGATTCTGTTCCTTTTTAAAGGGAGGAATGAAAGACAAGGGAAGGGTTCTTAAAAATTAAAAATATATTTACAGCACCAAAAAATCAGTGAAAGTATTAGTAGGTAATGGTACATAATTTCCCAATGGAAGTGCTAAAAGTCACGTAGAAAAGAAGGCTAAAGATACAGGGTCCTATATCTCCAAGTAATAAGAATACTAGAAAGTAAGAATATCAGTAATAAGGAAAGAGAAACAAGGGAGAGGAAATTATGTGATAATAGAATAGCATGTTTCAGAGTTAAAGAGAGAGACTGTTTTTTAAAATTGGTGTAAACAACAATTTACAGTTAAGATAAACCGAAATTATCATAGACGCATCATTTTGAAATGTCAGTGCTCCAAAGACAAAGGGAAAATTCTAAATGTTTCCAGGGCAAAGAATGCAGGAATGTTGATCACGGAGGATAAGTCAGCTTACAACAGAATGAGAGTCAGATTGAGTAGTCCATTAGACTCTTTATAAGCAAGATTAGAAACTAAACTATGGTGAAATAAAGGCTTCAATGTTCTGAGGGAAAATGATTTTGAAATTAGAATTTTGTTTTCAGCCACACAATCAAAGTATGTGGTAAAAATAAAGTCACTTTTCAGATAAGCAAGGACTCAGAAAGTTTACCTCCCTAGTAACTCTTCCAAGAAAATTATCTTGTACTTCAACAAAACAAAAATGACAACCAGAAGGACCAAGATGTGGGATACAAGAAACTCTGGAACTAACTCTTAAAAGTCTAATGACAAGAAATCCCAGGATGATAAACTGCAGCAAGTCTAAAGAGCAGCCAAGTCAATTGAGAAGAGGAGATCAATTAACTTCCAGAAGAATGAAGCTAAGCAATAGAATGATGAGAAAGTGGCAGATATTCAGGATACCGTGCAGATTGAATATGTTTCTTTTATGGATAAGAAAAAAATAAAGGCAATCAAGACCGCTCAGAAAAACAGAAATAAGATAATTACCTGTACAGATGCTCCTTGACTCATGATGGGGTTATGTCCCAATAATTAAAAATATCGTAAGTTGAAAATGTATTTAATACACCTAACCTGCTGAATATCATCGCCTAGCCTACCTTAAATGTGCTCAGAACACTTACATTAGCCTACAGTTGGGCAAAAGTCATCTAACACAAAGCTTATTTTACAATAAAGTGTTGAATAGCTCATGTAATATGTTGAATACTACACTGAAAATGAAAAACAAAATGGTTGTATGGGTACTCACCATTAACACACACAGCTGAAAGCACACTGAACCTAAAGAATATTTGAACTAAAATTAACTGTTGGATTATGGGGCTACTACTCTAACAGGGTCATGCATTTCTCTCTCTTCTGATGAGTCTCAAGAATAGCTGGTAGAAGCCACTGGGGTATTGACACTTGTTGATGGCTTACATGGTGGTCTGTAGAAAGCTATCAGTTGTTTACCCTTGTAATCCTGTAACTGACTGGGACCTGCAGCTCACTCCCACTGCCCAGCATCACAAGAAGTATTGTACCACATATTGCTACCCTGGGAAAAGCTTTTGAAATAAAAACTTTGAAGTATGGTTTCTGCTGAATACATACTACCTTCACATCATTGTGAAGTCAAAAAATCGTAAGTTGAACCATTATAAGTTGGGGACCATCTCTACGTCATGGTTAAAATAGAAAACAAATTAAAATGTGATAAAATAACCAGTTATAACTATCAGATGTTTTTTGTAAGCCTCATGGTAACCCACAAGGCAAAAACCTATAGTATATACAAAAAATAAAAATAAAAAAGCAAAGAACCAAACCATACCACTAGAGAAAATCACTTGACCACAAAGGAAGATAGCAAGAAAGGAGGAAAGGAACAAAGGATCTACAAAACAACTAGAAAACAACAAAATTGCAGTAGTAAGTCTTTACCTATCAATAATTATCTTGAATGTAAATGGATTAAACTCTCCAGTCAGAAGACATGGAGTGGTTAACTGGATTAAAAAAAAAAAAAAAGACCTAACTGTATGCTGCTTGTAAGAGACTCACTTCACCTGTAAGGACACACATAAAATGAAAGCAAAGGGATGAAAAAAATTCTATGCAAATGGAAACCAACACAAAGCAGGAGTAGTTATATCAGGTAAAATAGACTTTAAGTCAAAAACTGTAAAAACAGACAAAGAAGATCATTATTCAATGATAAAGGGGTCAGTTCAGCAAGAGGACATACCAATTGTAATATATATGCACCCAACACCAGAGAACCTAAATATGTAAAGCAAATATTAATAGATCTTATGAGAAAGATAGATTGCAATACATTAATATTAGGGGATTTAATATCCCACTTTCTGCAATGGACAGATCATCCAGACAGAAAATCAATAAGGAAACATCAGACTTAAACTACACTCTAGAACAAATAGATCTAGCAGACATACACAACAGTCATCCAACAGCGGCAGAATACACATTCTTCTCAACTGCACATGGCACACTCTCCAGGATAGATTACATAGTAGACCACAAAATAAAACTTAATAAATTTAACCTTGAAATATCAAGTATCTTTTTTGACCACAATGGTATAAAACTTGAAATCATTAACAGGAGGAACTTCAGAAAATTCACAAATACATGGAAATTAAATAACATGTTCCTGAATGACCATTGGGTTAATGAAATAATTCAAAGGGAAATTTAAAAATTTCTTAGGGCAAATGAAAATGGAAACACAGCATACAAAAACTTAAAATGTGGTAGGATTTTGAGTAAGTAGAAGAGTATAAAGAAGATAAGAATGTTGATCCTACAAATGTTCTATCTGAAGTAGAAGTTGAGTATTCCTGGACTTTAACTTTGCAACTGTAGAAGAGGATATATAATCATGACACTTGTCTTGGCTCAACTGTGAGCAATAATCATGAAGCCATAATAAAATTAGCACTATTTATTGGTTTTCAATATTTGTAATTAAGCCAAAATCAGAGCTATGGTGATAGCATAAAATGCAAATGTCATTAAACTTGATTATATAAAGGTAAAAGTAGAATAAGAGAAGTTTTCTTAATATCTTAATCTTTTAAATTGGTGAATCAAGAGATTGCAAAACTTAATGAAACAAGACATCGCCGTTTACTTAAAATTGCAGAGGTTGTCAGTAGAGCAACACTTCCTAAAGTGTGATTCCTGAGCCAGCAGCATCAACCTTTCTTGGGATTTTGTGAGAAATGAAAATTCTTGGGCCCACCCCAGACCCACTGAATCAGAAGCTCATGGGGTGAGCCCCAGCAAACTATGTTTTTGTTTTTGTTTTTGAGATAGAGAATTGCTCTGTCACCCAGGCTGGAGTGCAGTGGCAGGAACTCGGCCCACTGTAACCTCCACCTCCCGGGTTCAAGTGATTCTCCTGCCTCAGCCTTGTGAGTAGCTAGGATTACAGGTGTGCACTACTATGTTTGGCCAATTTTCATATTTTTAGTAGAGACAGGTTTTCACTGTGTTGGCCAGGCTGGTCTTGAACTCCTGACCTCAGGTGATCTGCCTGCCTCGGCCTCCCAAAGTGCTGGGATTACAGGTGTGAGCCACTGCACCCAGCAGCAATCTGTGTTTTAACAAGATGGCTGGGTGATTCTTATGCAGCTAAAGTTTGAGAACTGGTACAGTAGAGGAGTTAAACTAATAATTTGCCCATCAAAATTATGGAGGTGAAGGAGTGGGAATCATTATGTGAGATAAATTCCTATCTATCATGGAAGGAATTTAGTAAAATAATGTCTAGATCTGATAAATCAAAGAGTAGTAGTATCAGCATGTTTTCTAGAGATATGGAAATAATCATCAAAAGAAACATAAATGGACCTGGGTAATAATGGTTGCCCCTGGAGAGGAGGACTCATTATGGCGAGGTGTGCGGCAGGGGGTTATTATTTTTCTAACCATGTGATTCTTTGGTTGAAATTAAAATAAAAGAAAAATATTGTTCTTAGATTGGGAAGATTGTCCAGGAGCCTGAGAAAAGTTTTGGGAGTGCAGTTCTTGCTTATGGTCCTTTTCCTGATTATGGAAAAAAAATAAAATAAAATAAATATAATCTTCCAGATGTTGGCTCAGTTTGAGGGGGAAGAAAGATTCTGAGAGAGAGGCCCACTGCAGGAAGCAGAGCTGATCTTTCTACACAACAGTTTGACACAGAGCATCTCACCTCTTTCATAGGAAGGAATAAATACATCAGAACACTCTAGGTCATGTTGCCAGATAACATTAGGGTTTCACTACTTTAAATGCCTTAATCTCTTCATTGAGCCCATGTTGGTACACAGGACTATACAGAAGGGTGGATCAAATCATGGTGACCTTTTAGAGTTGGGGTCTGCCCCCACTGATGGCCTAATTAAAGTGGAATCACTGCACAGACAGTGTAAGTAACATGGAGACAGTGACCAGTACATGTTCAGTACAGGCTTTCTGGTTAATCTGACGCTGTTTGCTATGAGTTAGGAATGTGCGGGACAGGCAGGAGACCAAGCCTTCCCTCTGTAGGGTACATAGTCCTGGGAGAAGACGGGTTCCAGGATAAGGCTTTGGCACCAGGCTCTGAGTGAATAGTGGGATTGCCGCTCATGCTGAGATTGGATTGGGATTCTGGGCGCTCTGGGGATGGTGGAGCTTGAATACTACAGGCCTTCGTAGGACAGTCTGATGGGTACACATTTCACCTTCAAAATTTAAGGAAAGCAAAGACCTGCATCTGTCTCATCAGAAAGGCGGGGGAGGGAAGCCGAGACAGGCGGATCGCGAGGTCAGGCGATCCAGACCATCCTGGCTAACACAGTGAAACCCCGTCTCTACTAAAAAAAAAATACAAAAAAACTAGCCGGGCGAGGTGGCGGGCACCTGTAGTCCCAGCTACTCGGGAGGCTGAGGCAGGAGAATGGGGTAAACCCGGGAGGCAGAGCTTGCAGTGAGCTGAGATTCGGCCACTGCACTCCAGCCTGGGTGACAGAGCGAGACTCCGCCTCAAAAAAAAAAAAAAAAAAAAAAGAAAGGCGGGGGCTATTTGATACTAGGAAAAAGACAACCTTTTTTCCATTAACCAGAGGAGTATTTAAAAAGACCATAAAGCTGGAAGCAATTCAGTTGTGTGCCTACTTTATGTAAGACGTCGATGAAAAAATAAATCATTGCTGCCTTCAGTGGACTCACTGACAGTCCAGGAATAATTTACAAAGTGAGATTTAGATTACTGTGTAAGAATTTCATTGCAGAGACCACTTCTGGCTGAGGAGAAGGAGGTGTTCTATGGGGAAAGGGAGAATTGGCCAGAGCCTTAAGGGAGAAGCCTTAAAGGAGAAGTAGGATTTGGGTCCTCAGGTAATGGAGAGGCTGATGGATGCTAAAGGTGTCTGACATGGCTGGATATCTAGTGAGGGAAAGGGGAGAGGCCATCTGGACTGGAGATTCAGTCTTGTAGTCTGAAGCCACTTGTTCACTGGCTGAGGAGTTGGATGTGATTCTATGGTGGACAGACCATGGCATCTTTTGGAGTTTGGGGAGATCAGAGATGTGCCTCAGGGAGACTGGTCTGCCTGGGTATGGGGAGGCCAGTTAAGAAAGAGGTTGTTGCAGGGACCTTTGCAGGTGAGCCCCTGGAGATAGAGAGTTGACTCATAATTAATTGCTAATTGGTCTCAGCTGCTGAAACAGAGCATGGAACTAAATGAAACGATCACAGGAAGTCCTGGCTGGTCCGTGTGCTGGGAAAGGAGCAATGCTGTCCTTGGACAGGTCACCTGAAAGTCCCTTATCCCTCCTCCTCAGCTGAGCATAGCAATGGTGATGACAGAGGCCCTGTCTTCAATTCCTGTACACAGAATAGGGCTCTGAAAATTATAACTCTTCTCATGCTTTCTCAGGAGGCCCCCAAAGAGACCTGGCTATGGCTGGGCTTCCAAGTCTCGCTGCGGTAGGCAGAATGGCCCCCAAAGATCTCCATGTCCTAATTTCTGGAGCCTGTGATTTGGGTACATTACATGGCAAAAGGGACTTTGCAGTTGTAATTAAGGTGATGGACTTGCAAATGGGGAGAGGAGCCTGGATTTTCCAGGTGGGTCCAATCTAGTCACACGAGCCCTTAAAAGCAGCAAACGTCCTCGAGCTGGAGGTGGGAGGAATGAGGCGGAATAGGAGGTCAGAGAGACTTGAAGCATGCCTTTGCTAGTGTTGAAGATGGAGTGTGTGACGTGAGGGGAATGTGGACAACCTTAAGGGGCTGGGAGAGGCTTCCGGGTGACTGTCTGCAAGGAAACGGGGCCTCAGTCTTACAACAACACAGAACCAGGTGCTGCCAACAACCCGAACCAAGCTGGAAGTGGATTCTGCCCCAGGGCCTCTAGATACTCGCCCAGACCAGCTGACACCTCGATTTCGGCCCATAGAACCTGGAGCACACCCAGACAACCCACCGACCCTCTGACTTGCAGAACTGTGAGATAATAGATTTGTGTTATTTGGAGCAGCTGAACTCCAGTAACTTATTACTGCAGCGATAGAAAATAATACACACATAATACAGCCCACACCTCCAGAACTCCGGGGCTTCTTTCCTTCCTGGGCTCTCTGGGGAAAGAGCACAGGCTATGCAGTGAGATCAGCGCCCCGGCCCAGAGAACTCACCCTTTAGAGCCTGTTTCCTCACCTGTCACTGGGGGTGCCTTGGGCTGCTTGGCCTGCCTCTGGGTGGTTGTGGGATTACATGAGAGAAATGTGAGAAGCCCGGAAATGATGAGGCAGCACTGGATCCTGCTCTTCCCTTCCTAGGAAGCTGGCTTCCTGGTGTTGTGAGGAGAGGATGAGGCCGCCATGGGAGTGGGTCTGACCTGGGGTCTGAGGAAGCAGGTGCTCTGCTGCCTTTCCACGTCCTTTCCTCTGAGGGTGTCCCGTCTCTGCAGGCCCAGGGGTGGGCTCCCCGGTGGGAGGCAATGGCGCCATCTGAGGCAGGGGTCCCCAACCCCTGGACAAGTACCAGTGCGGTGGCCTGTTAGGAACTGGGCCGCACAGCAGGAGGTGGGCAGTGGGCCAGCGAGCATTACTGCCTGAGTGTCCCTCCTGTCAAATGAGCAGTGGTATTAGATTCTCACAGGAACACGAACCCTACACATATGAGGGGTCTAGACTGTGCCGAAACCATCCCGCCCCCTCCACCGCCCATTCATGGAAAAATTCTCTTCCATAAAACTGGTCCCAACTGCCATAAAGCTTGGGGACCACTGGTCTAAGGGTTCTGGCAGGCTCTCAGGTGAGCCTCTCTAGATCTTTAGGGTGTCTGACCCTCATGTGTCAGGCCCAGAGATGCCGCTTTGTCACAGAAGGAGAAGATCTGGGGAAGACCCATATAACCAGAACTCAGGAGCCAGCCGCACCACCATGAGCCCAACAGCATGAGTCCCTTCTCTTTGCTCCATCTCTGCTGCCACTCCCTAGGCCAGGCCACCATCATTTGTCACCTAGACCAGGTCACGTCCCTGCATAACCTCCTCCCGCTGAGGAGCTCCCTTCCCCCTCAGAAGAAAATCCAGACACTTGCTAAGGCCCATGAGAGCCTGTGCAATGGGGCTCCCGTCTCTCCAGCGCCACCCACATACTGCATTCCCACAACCCTCAAACTTACTAGGCCTCTGCCTATCTCAGGCCCTTTGCATATGCTGATGCCTCATCTAGAAAGCACTTTGCCATGCTTTTCCCATGGCCAGCTCTTCATTTTTTAGGTCTCAGCCTAAATGTTGCCTCCTCAGAGAACCATTCTCTCACTACCCTGTATTCCCTGAGCCTTTCTTTGTTTTGAGACAGGGTCTCACTCTGTCACCTAGGCTGGAGTGCAGTGGTGTGATCATGGCTCACTGCAGCCTCGACCTTCCAGGCTCAAGTGATCCTCCGCCTCAGCCTCCCAAGTATCTGGTACCACAGGTGTGTGCCACCACGCCTGGCTATTTAAAAAAAATTTTTTTTTTTTTTTTTTTTTGTAGACACAGGGTCTCCCCATGCTGCCTAGGCTGGTCTTGAACTCCTAGGCTCAAGGAATCCTCCCGTTTCAGCCTCCCAAAGTGCTGGGATTACAGGAGCCACCATGTGTGGCCTTAGCTGCCTATTTGATTTCTTCATGACATCTAACAGAACGTGTTGATTTCGTCTACTTGTTTTTGTATTTCCCTCTCTAGAATGGAAGCCCAGTGAGGGAAGGGATCTAGTTTATCTTTTTTGCTGTTGATCCCCAACACCTGGCAGAGTACCTGGCCTATAGTGGATGCTTGAAAGAGCATCTCAGTTGAAAGAGCCCTTCTGGAAGAACACAAGGCTAGTTCCTTTGGCAAAGATTGGGCATCATATCAGAGCTTCACTGGCAGATTCAGCAGAGCTGTAAAATGAAAAGAAATATGTTCTGTAATCCCTCTGGGAATTCCCCACGGGCAGGAGAGCGTGGTGTGTGATTTGCAGTGACACATCTACACCACAGTATGTTTGTGGTGACTGCTTTTCAGAAGACAAGATGGAGGAAATACAGCTGGTGAAAGAAAAGGTGTTGGCTTTGTTGAGAAGTATTACTTTGTTGTCTTTCAAGTGAAAAGTGAGCTATTTTAGTCTAATGGTAATTTTTAACTATGTTTTAGTCTAATGGTAATTTTTAACCATACACTTTGGGTCTCCATTGTGCTGGAAATCGTCACCACTTCTCCTCCCACCCCACACCCCTCAATGCATGCATATAGGAATATCCTCATGCTATGGAAACCCACTGTTTGCACAGCCTGGACATTAGGTAATAGTTTCCTGGCTGAGGTGCCCAGCTGGCTTAACATGACATTATTTACAGCTCTACGGTTTATTTTCATTATTTAAATGTCTCTGCAGAAGGAATGGAAGGCTAAGGGGTTCGGAGAGTAGAAGAGGAGAGGGAGAAGAGTCACTCCAGACATCAGAACCAGACAGGCTCCTGAGACAGTGCAAACTGGGGGATTTCAGATTGCACTCTTGGAGTTAGGGCAGCAGTTTGGCTCAGCAGGAGGGGAAAGGGGTGTTAGAGGAAAAGGCTCCTGCCCTCCAGCCTTGTATCACCCAGATCAACCCTACTTTTATGGGTATCAGCTTCTGGGTAAATACTCTTTTCAAAGAGGGCACCATGGCAGAACACATGTGAAAACCATCTAGTTTGAAGTATGTGTGAGAAAAACAACTAATTCACCCTTCTCACTGACCAGTGGAGAGTCTGGCCTTATCTCGCTGTCTCAGGCTTCTTCAAGGTTAACCCCAACAGGAAAGGAGAGGGACCCATCAAAGGTTAGGCCGTGTCCTGAAGCAACCTGTTGAATTTGCAAAACTTCTTTTTCAGTGTTATGTTTTATTTTTGCAATTTGTGGGGGAAAATGTGTTCTAAGTTTCTGAAACTCTTTTTAGAAGAAAATCATGGTTTTCTCAAACTCTTCAAGCTCATTGAGTTTTCTTCTATATTAGCCTGTCTTATTGAAAACCTTGTGCAAAAGCGTGTGTGGGGTGAGGGGTGTTTAAACACATCCGGTGGACAGTGTCTGGCTGGGGAGGAAACGTTAACCTCTCTTTTCTTATCTTCTGAGATAATTTAGGAAATCACGTACAAGGCCCTTGCTGTGTGCACTTACACCTGGAGCCTTATTTAGCAGTTGTTCTTGCAGTAGATAGGGAGAAGTCTTGCTGGGATCTTCTCTGGCTTTAAGGCATTTTTTTTTTTCCTCAATCCCAGTTGCCTGCCCATGTCTGGTTTAGCAGCTTTTAGAAATGTGGCTGGCATCCTTTTTTCTTTTCTCTGACAGCACCAGCCCCTTTATTTGAACTTCCTGGCTGTTTTCTGCCTCTTCTGACTAATTAACAGCAACTAAAAAAAAGAAAAATGAAACATAGAACAGAAATAATTCCAGGGTGAACTCGTAGGTGGGAATTGAACAATGAGATCACTTGGACTCGGGAAGGGGAACATCACACACCGGGCCTATTATGGGGAGGGGGGAGGGAGGAGAGATGGCATTGGGAGTTATACCTGATGTAAATGATGAGTTGATGGGTGCTGATGAGTTAATGGGTGCAGCACAACAACATGGCACAAGTATACATATGTAACAAACCTGCACGTTGTGCACATGTACCCTAGAACTTAAAAGTATTAAAAAAAAAAAAAAAAAAAAGTAAAAGAAATAATTCCAGAATGAAAATGAGGAGAATTTCCAGTCCTGGGTTGCAAAAGTCCCTAGAAGAGAGTTTGGAGCTGAAATGAAAAGTTTTGATTATAGAGAGACATGAAATGTGTCCCATAAAAGGCCACCTAGTCCCAGGCAGATCCAGAAGAGCATTGGGCTGGGAGTCCCATGAGGCCAGGGCCTCACCAAGCAGTCAGCCCTGCTCCGTTACCACAGGGGTTGAACTGGATCACCTAAATGATGCCTTTAGATGGATGGAACCGGAGTCCATTATCTTAAGTGAAACAACTCAGACACAGAAAGACAAATACCACATGTTCTCGTTTATAAGTGGGAGCCAAATAATGTGTCCACATGGAAGCAGATTGTGGAATGATGGACAATGGAGCCAGGTGGATGATGGGAGATTGCTTTTTGGGTGCACTGTGCATTGGCCCAGTGATGGATGCACCAAAGGCCCTGACTTTGCCATGACAGAATTTATCAGTGTGACAAAACTGCACTTGTATCCCATGAATATATACCATGTTTTTAAAAATGTTGCCTTTAGGCAGAGGGGATAATTCTGCAAACTGCAGAGCCATGGAGTAAAAGACACCCAAGACAGCAGAGCTTGTCATTTCTAGTTTTTCCACAGGACCGTAGAGCAAAATTGGTGCTGGGTTTGTATTTAAAGGGAAACCAAGAGGGTTTTTTTTTATCCTTCCATGGTTTCAAAATCTGGAAGGACAATTGTACAGACCCTGAGATAGAAGGAATTCCTCAGCTTTAATTTCATGAATGATTTGCCTTTCATTGATTCTTGATGAATTTTTTATAAAGCCTTGATTTTAAGAGGCAATGAGACTTTACCTTCCTTCATTTAGGCACAGGGCTGAATGGACCTGAAATTCCTCCACTCTTATAATGTGCCACATGAAGGACAGTTTTGGATTCTGGGAAAACAGCCCATTGAAACAGAATTGGGAGGGAGAAACCTCTTACACTCAGGTCATGGAATTTATATGAATACAAAAAAGTTTAAATACTGTGCTAGATGCTGGGGGTTATAAGCATGAATTACGTGGCTCTGGAAACTTATGTGGGGCTATGGAAGGAACACCAGTTCAGAAATGTCACTCCTGTCATCCAGGCAGGATGCTTCACCATAGGGGCAGAGACCTTCTGCTAAGTCATACTGCATATCAAGAAATATATTGCCAGGCTGGGCGCGGTGGCTCACACATGTAATCCCAGCACTTTGGGAAGCTGAGGCAGGCAGATCACTTGAGGTCAGGAATTTGAGACCAGCCTGGCCATCATGGGGAAACCCCATCTCTACTAAAAACACAAAAATTAGCTAGGTATGGTGGTACGTGCCTGTAATCCTAGCTACTCAGGAGGCTGAGGCACGAGACTTGAACGTGGGAGGTGGAGGTTGCAGTGAGCCAAGATCACGCCACCGCACTCCAGCTTGGGCGACAGAATGAGACTCATCTCAAAAAAAAAAAAAAAAAAAAAAAACAAATACATCAATCAAATCAGCTTAAAAATAGCCTTCTTGTTTCCTCTCCTTGGTGTGGGATTATTCAGTCCAATTGTTCTCCTTTTTTCAGGCTTCAGCATGGGATTTGGTTGCCATATCAACCCTATAAACAGTGTTGAATCCATGTCAATAATTGTATTTTTTTTAAAGCAAATATCACCACGTCCAAGAAACTAATCCTCCTCTAAACAAGATAGCTGGACTAGGCTAAGGATCCTATTTCCTATTAGATCAGAAGGGAAGATTTTCTGGTACAGATTTGGGTGGGAAAAATGAGCTATCCCTCCCAAGGCCTTAGCACCTAGATGACATCCTCTGTGAAGTCACCTCGGCCAGGAGCAGACACTGAGCTGCCATTTCTGAATCACATGTCCCCAAAGCTGCCCTGGCCTTGGTGACCATGGCACTGTAAGAGAAGCACAGCCAGCCCCAGCCTCCTTACTCTGACTCAGAGGAAAATGCAACTTGATCTGGATTCATTGAATTTTTTTTTTCCTGGCTTGAAGGAAATGAAGAAACATAGCCAAATATTCTAGAACAGGATTCAACAAACAGTCCATAGGCCAAATCCACCACTGCCTGTTTTTGTAAATAAAGTTTTATTGGAACACATCTATGCCCATTCCCTTACGTATTATCTATGGCTGCTTTTGCTCTACAACAGCAAAGTTGAGTAGTGTGACTGAGACCGTATAGCCTACAAGCCCAAAACATATACTGTCTCACCCTTTTCAGAAAAACTTGCTAGTCTTGTTCTAAAAGAAGTAGAGTAAGGATTTAGTGAGAAGCTGGAGAAAATATTTTCAAAGACAACTGGGGGAAAATATTTTTTTCCCAGGGAAACCTGAGATGAAGACCAAGGTGAGGAAAGAGCCAGCAGAGGAATCGAGTCCATGAGGCTGAGGAGGCCACTGGATGTCCAGTCCTCAGCTCTCTGAAGCCTGAGACAGGAAACAATTGTCTCCCGAGAGAAAGGTTTGAACCGCCTTTAACCAGGGAGGAATAAGAGATGATGGCTTCTTACATCTGTTTACATTTGCTGGAAAGACTTCTGCCAGGGAAATAACTAGACAGGGCTTTGGCCAACTAGCAGGTGGAGTCTGGAGGGAGGTGGAAGAGACGGCTTCCAAGCTGGGTTCCGATTTGTCTAATTCAAGCAGCCAAACTTGTGTTTGCCAGAGGACTTAGGGGAATGTGGATAAAATCAGGCTGAGGACTTTTCTTAAAGGCCCAAGTTGGAGCTATTGGGATTGTTCCTTCAGAGGAAAATCAGGAGTTTGGGCCATTGGCTTCATGGAGAACCTGTACTTTTTGTACTTTGTGCAATGGAGAAGTCATTTCTACTTGGTTTTTGAAACTGTGTTGTCATCTAGTATTCCAAGACTTTAGTCTGTCTACCCTTCTGTTCCAGAGAGATGCCTTTCAGTTCCTTAGGAAACAAATTGGCCATTTGCCCAAAGAGGCTAATCCAGGTCTAGAACACAGGAACTGAGTTTCAACATCAGGCTCCCCAGTGCATGACACAGGTCTCTTGATTCCATGGTTTATTGCTTTTTTACCTATTAAACAATTGCATTCCTGGCCTATGGAGGGTCTTACCTAAGCCAAGACTTTGCCAGGGATTATGCGGCCCATTTTTGTTCATAGCATTGCCCGAGTTAGGGAAGGTCATTAGGTTGGCTGAGTATTCTGGTATTCTATTGCTGCATAACAAACTCTGAAATTTAGTAACTTAACATTTATTTTGTTCATGAATTTGATTTTATTGTTTTTTAATGTATATAAGGTGTATAAAATGATGTTTTGATATACATTTACATAGTGAAATGGTTACTGTAGTCAAGCAAATGAGCATATCCATTGCCTAACATAGTTTTTTTTTTTTTTTTTTTTTGATAGTAAGAGCACTTGGAATCTACTTTATTGTCAAATTTCCAGTATATAATACAATATTGTTAACATAAGTCATCACGCTATACATTCAATCTCTAAATTTTTTCATTCTACCTAACCACAACTTTGTACCTTTGACCAACATCTCCCCATGCCTCACTCCCTATCCCCTCCCCAACCACTGGTAACCACCAGGGTTTCAGTTTCAGGTTCTGTGTATTTAACTTGTTTAGATTCCACAATAAGTGAGATCATATTTCTTTCTTTGTCTGGCTTATTTCACTTAGCATAATGTCTTCCAGGTTAATCCATGTTATCAAAAATGGCAGGATCTCCTTTTTAAAGGCTGAATAATATTCCATTTATGTGTGTGTGTGTGTGTGTGTGTGTATGTGTGTATAGTATATATACATATATACACACCACAATTTCTTTATCCATTCACCTGTTGACAAACACTTAGGTTGATTCTGTGTCTTAGCTATTGTGAATAATGCTGCAATGAACATGGGAATGCAGATATTTCTATAAGGTACTGATTTCATTATCTTCGAGTATATACCCAGAAGAGGAATTGCTAGGTCATATAGTAGTTTTATTTTTAATTTTTTTGAGGAACCTCCATACTTTTTTCATAATGGCTGTACTAATTTACATTCCTCCCAACAATGTATAAGGGTTCCCTTTTCTCCATACCCTCACTAACACTTTTTATCTCTTCTTTTTTATAATAGCCATCCTAACTGTTGTGAGGTGATATTTCATTGTGACTTCGATTTGAATTTCTCTGATGATTAGTGATGTGGATTTTTCAGCAGAAACCTTGCAGGTCAGAAGAGAGTGGGGTGACAGAAACAGTGCCTCATACCTGTAATCCCAACACTTTGGGAGGCTGAGGCAGGAGGATCACTTGAGCCTAGAAGTTTGAGACCAGCGTGGGCAACATAATGAGACCTTGTCTTTACAAAAAAATAAACAGAAAATTAGCCGGGCATGATGGCATGTGACTGTAGTCCCAGCTACTTGGAAGGCTGAGGTGTTAGGGTCACTTGAGCCCAGGAGGTAGAGGCTGCAGTGAGCCGAGATGATGCCACTGCACTCCAGCCTGGGTGACCGAGTGAGACCCTGTCTCTAATAAATTAATAAAATAAAATTTTAAAACCCTGCTAGCCAACAATAATATACCCAGCAAACCTGTGCTTCTCAAGTTGAAATGAAAGGATACTAAATAGCAACAAGAGAGCATAATAAAGAAGGAAACTCATTGGTAAAGGTAAGTATATGGAGAAAATCAGAACGCTATATTACTATAAAGGTGATGAGTAGATAGCTTTTATGTCTATGAAGAAAGTTAAGAGACAAAAGTATTTTAAAAACCATTATAAGTATTAACTAAATTATGTTAATGGGTACATAATATAAATAGATATAAATTGAGGCATCAATAGCATATAACATGTGGGGAGCAGAGGGAAAACCAGAGTTCTTTTATGCAAGTAAAGTTACATTGTGAACTTATAATGACAGTTACAAGTTATTTTATGTAAGCTCCTGGTAACCACCAAAATACCTATAGAAGTTATATTAAAAAAAGAAAGGAATCAAAACCTTTCAATACAAGAAAAAGAAACAAAAGAAAACAGCAAGGGAGAAAAAGAGGGACAAAAGAACAAGACACATAGAAAACAGTTACCAAAATGGCAATAGTAAATCTGTCTCTATATTTACTTTAAATGTAAATAGACTAACCTTCCCAATAAAAAGATACAGCATGACTGAATAGATTATAAAAAAAAAAAAAAACAGGATCAAACTATATGCTGTCTACAAGAAGCTCACTTTTAGATTCAAGGTCACACAGAGAGATGGAAAAAGGTAGTCCATGCAAATGCCAACCAAAAGAGAGCAGGAGTGGTTAATACTTCTATCAACAAAATAGACTTTAATTCAAAAACTGTCTCTACAGACAAAGAAGGTCATTTCTTAATGACAGAAGAGTCAATTCAACAGGAAGACACAACAATTATAAATGTACCCAGCATCAGAGCACCTAAGTATATACAACATTGACAGATCTGAAAGGAGAAATTGATAGCACTATAATAACAGATTTCAGTACCCCCCTCTCAATAATGGTCAAACTCCTGACCCCAGGTGATCACTCGCCTCAGCCTCCCAAAGTGCTGGGATTACAGGTGTGAGCCACCACGCCCGGCCCCGCCATCCACACCCAGCCCCACCATCCACTAATTAAGCTTCATGGTGTTCACTCAGGCCCACTGTTGTTGCTCACATTTGCCAGTGTAAATAGTGATGCACAGTGCCTAAGACAAAATCACTATCACTGCAAGCTCCTACCCCTGGCTATATGCTAATCTGGATTTGTAGGACAGTCACTAGTGCTATTATTTTCATTTTATAAATGAGAAAACTGAGTCATGGAAGGAAGAAAAGTCAATTTTCTTAATGTAATACAGTTAGAATAGGATTAAACTTTCAATTTCCTTATTTCTTAACTAGTATTTTATCTTTCCATGATTGTGCTTAATTTTTTTTTTTTTTTTTTTTTGAGACGCAGTCTCGCTCTGTCACCCAGGCTGGAGTGCAGTGGCCGGATCTCAGCTCACTGCAATCTCCGCCTCCCGGGTTCACGCCATTCTCCTGCCTCAGCCTCCAGAGCAGCTGGGACTACAGGCGCCCGCCACCTCGCCCAACTAGTTTTTTAGTAGAGACGGGGTTTCACCGTGTTAGCCAGGATGGTCTCGATCTCCTGACCTTGTGATCCACCCGTCTCAGCCTCCCAAAGTGCTGGGATTACAGGCTTGAGCCACCACGCCTGGCCGATTGTGCTTAATTTTATCTGATCAGTACAAGCACTCGTATAAGCTGTAGGGATATGTGTGTACATGTATATGTGTACATATACACACACACTCTGTGTGTATATATGTCAAACTCAGGGCTTGCCTTTGTTGGATGGAAATTCAGTAGCATTGGAGGACTAGACAGCTAAAGAAGCCAGTTTCAGGGATGGGAAATAGCAGAGTTCAAGGAAAAAGTTAGGACAAGGAAAAAGAGTCTTTACAAAGCAACCAATTCCTCATGAGAAGTCTTTGCATCTCACATGGCTAAGGGACAGTACTTTGGTTAGGGGGCTGGAGCTTTGGTCTTGATGAACAGCGTGCTAGTATTGGCTCTAAGCTGGGGCGTCCACCATTTGGCTCCCCATTTGAGTGGTCACTCTGTCTCTCAGGGCAATGTGTGGTCTTTCGGTGTTGATAAAGCAGCAACTACATGCCAGGCCCTGAGGGTGGGCACAGAGGCAAGCAAGACCGATACAGTGCCCCCACAATCCTCTTGGGACATCATTTTAGCAGGGGAGACTACCACTGAACATGTAATGATAAAATTGGTTAGTTATGATTGAGATGAGTAGTAGAAGGAAAAAGTATGTGGAACTGTGATAGCTCACGATGGGCCTGAACTTGCGCAGGTACTCAGAGAACTAGATTTGCTCGTTGAAGGGTGAGAGGACATGTACTAGGTGAACCAGCTGGAGGAATCTGGGGATCCGCTTGTGGGGAGGCCCTGGGTGGGAAGTTGTAAGGCCAACCTGAGTGATAGCTGGCATGAGAAAGCCAGGGTGAGAGAGGTGAGGAGGGCACATGCCAGATCTGGCAGCCTGCATGTCACCAGATGGATTTAGGTCACATCCTGTTCTTCCGTTCTCACCTCTTCCACCTCCACCTCCACCCCTTCACCCCTCCATGCCTCACAAAGTTGGACTGTCTTGCCTGTGAGACAGGAAAGGCATGTGTGATGAGGGGACAGTACCCTAGGGGCCGATCCGGGTTTTGTGAGACCTGAGGCTTATTCAGTAGAGGGTGGGTCTTGAAGGGAAAAATAGGTGAAATTATGAAAACAAAGTTTGTGCAAGGCTTCTGTAGGGGCCATGTCAGCTGGGGACCTCTAAGCTGAAGTTTCACTAGCTTGGTGGGGAAGCTTTCTTTGTCATCTTCCCTCTGTCCTCAAAGCTCATAAAGCCCACTTTTCATCTTGCCTGAGACGTTCATGCCATCCTTACACCCACTTCCTCCTGTTTTCTTCTTAGTTGAGGTGGCAAAGAAAGCACAAATTGGCCGGGTGCGGTGGCTCACGCCTGTAATCCCAACACTTTGGGAGGCCGAGGCAGGCAGATCACAAGGTCAGGAGTTTGAGACCAGTCTGGTCAATATGGTGAAACTCCGTCTCTACTAAAAATACAAAAAAAAAAATTAAACAGGCATGGTGGCGTGTGCCTGTGGTCCCAGCTGCTTGGGAGGCTGAGGCAGAGGAGTCACTTGAACCCGGGAGGCAGAGGTTGCAGTGAGCCGAGATTGCGCCATTACACTCCAGCCTGGGCAACAGAGCGAGACTCCATCTTAAAAAAAAAAAAAAAAGGGGGGGGAAAGAAAGAAAAAAAAGAAAGCACAAATATATTGAAATCTCCTGGAAATTTGGCTCTCTCCTTGACCCCAGTAGTGTCCAAAAGAACACGGGAATTTCCTCTTTTTGCCCAAGACTTCCATGATATTTTCCCTGATAATCAAGGAAGGGAGTGTTGGCTGGGACACTTTTTTCTTTTGGCAATGTGGCAGGGGAATATGAATTTCCATAGGCGAAATTACTCTTGTCTGGTTGAGTCTAGACTGTTCGTTGGCCAGCATGTTTGCTGGAGCCCACACTGGCACTCTGAGGTGCTGCCTGGACTTATTCTGTGGGCAGGGAAGAAATAACCTGGAACTACATTTTGGGGAAAAAACTCACAAACATGAGCAGTGACAAGGAAGAAGTTTAATAATGAGGAAATTACAACTAAGAATTGTCAACAGGCTCTTCTCTCCAAATTCCACTGAAATGAGCAAAGCCACTGAACAGTAGTGAAGAGTCTCTGTCATCTGGAGCTTAGGGACGCTACTGTCCATAGATCTGAAATATCAGAGAGGTTGAGACCAATCGAAGGGAAGATTAACAAGCCCTCCATGGACCATAGAAGAAAGCCCTAAGCCCCCTCCAGACGCTGCTGCTGATCTCCTGGCAAATCTCCACAGATAGGCCCAGGACCAGGCACAGCCAGCAAGCTCTCTGGAAATATTTGGGTTTTGGCACGCCAAGCCTTGGCCCCAGCACTGGGTGGGGCTTTGGCGGTTGAGGCCCAGTCTTGGTTAGAGAAAAGGCATTGTGTCCCTGTTAACTGCTGGCTGCCCCACCAAGAAACTGGAAAGAATCTCCCCGACTCTGTTGTGATTCCCTCAGCCTGATGGCCTAATTGCCTTTGACTTTTCTTGTTAATACTGAAAATTCAAATTCAAAAAGTCCCATTCCTCAGGCAGAACCTATTTCAAATGTAAATTTCCTGCCTGCCCAAGACAGAGAAAATAGGGGGAAATGACCAAACTATAATCTAAGAGTTCTTTACTCAACTGGATTATCATTCATCTAAGAACATCTGAAAGACAGTCTCACACAAGCAAAGACCGAAAGGACATCCACCACCACGTACCTCTCTTGAAAAAACTGCTTGGCAAAGCACTTCTGTAGACTAGGGAATGAATCAAATAAGTAATGCACTCATGAAATCAAGACCACAGTTGACTTAGGCTTCCTTGGAGCTTGGAAGAACCCCTTCCCAAGCTGGAGAGCTGGCTTCTTGGAGGTGGGAGTAGAGGCCCTGAGGTGCTCAGGGGAAGAATTCCCACTGATTTGCAAGAAAGAAATTGGCCACTGTGTACTCGTTTGCCACTCAGTCCTGCCCTAACCTTCCTCTCCTGTCTCTTTCACAGACTGTTTTTGAAAGGAATTGCCATTCAGAGGACTGTGCCGCGGACCTGCAGCTTCGGGGTAAACTGCTGCTCTCTAGGTATGTTGGTGTTTCCTTCACGGCGTTGTTCTCAGAAGCTCCTTTCCCTTGATCCCAGGCCCCAAACCTGAATGTGCAGATTTCCCCACTGAAGAGGATAAACAGAGTTGATGGGTTACAATAATATTTCGTGGTTTTAAAAAAAGGTATATTACAAAATCATTATAACAAAAGCTTTGTTGGGAAGATTGTTTAGGTTTGGTTTTGTTTGCAGTTCTACATATCTCATAATTTAGCTTATATTTCTAATTTCTGTGACTATTTGGGGGGTGGCTCTTTTATGCTTGCTGATTGTATTAAGTTGAATCATATGAAATTGCCAATATTTGACCTTTTGGACAATTTCATGTGATTCAACCTATTATTATATAAAGGTTTATCCCCACCCCCGTCTCCGTGCATGCGTGCGCGCGTGCACACACACACACACTTAACAATAGTGTATGTTTTAACAACAAGTAACTTTTCTGTGGCAGGAGAGGGCTGAAGGAGAGGGGCAGGCTGTCCTGATCCAAGTGAACAGACAGTCTCTTTATTGTTTCAGGGTTTCTTCCCGCACTACATGAATCCCCCAAGGCTAAAGGTGAGCCGCACAGCAGCCTTCTGTTTCCTCTTTGCCAACCTTTTATTTTAGACTTCATTTAGGATGAAGGTGCTGGTCCTGATCATTTAGCCTCATTTCACAGAATGGCTTCCTTTTGAAAGAATTCCTTCTGAAAGACTGTTTTAGCCTTGGGGCCAGAAACCCCTCTATTAGATTTATTACCATTTCTGAAAAACAGTCACCAGTTTTGATAGTTATTTTTCAAAATGCATAGCATGTCCCTTACTTAAAACTATGAGAGTTAAGTTTGGATAAAATGAAATGAATATACCATTATGAACCAGTGTCTACACTAGGACATTTTTTTTTATTGTTATACTTTAAGTTCCAGGATACATGTGCAGAACGTGCAGGTTTGTTACATAGGTATACATATGCCATGGTGGTTTGCTGTACCCATCAACCCGTCATCTACATTAGGTATTTCTCCTAATGTTATCCCTCCCCTAACACCCCGCCCCCGACAGGCCCCAGTGTGTGATGTTCCCCTCCCTGTGTCCATGTGTTGTCATTGTTCAACTCCCACTTATGAGTAAGAACATGCGGTGTTTGGTTTTCTGTTCTTGTGTTAATTTGCTGAGAATGATGGTTTCCAGCTTCATCCGTGTCCCTGAAAAGGACATGAACTCATCCTTTTTTATGGTTGCATAATGTTCCATGGTGTATATGTGCCACATTTTCTTTATCCAGTCTATCATTGATGGGCACGTGGGTTGGTTCCAAGTCTTTGCTATTGTGAACAGTGCTGCAATAAACATATGTGTGCATGTGTCTTTATAGTAGAATGATTTATAATTCTTTGGGTATATACCCAGTAATGGGATTGCTGGGTCAAATGGTATTTCTAGTTCTAGATCCTTGAGGAATCGCCACACTGTTTTCCACAATAGTGGAACTAATTTACACTCCCACCAACAGTGTAAAAGCGTTTCTATTTCTCCACATCCTCTCGAGCATCAGTTGTTTTCTTGACTTTTTAGTGATCACCATTCTAACTGGCGTGACATGGTATCTCATTATGGTGTTGATTTGTATTTATCTAATAACCAGTGATGGTGAGCATTTTTTCTTATATTTGTTGGCCACATAAATGTCTTCTTTTTAGAAGTGTCTATTCATATCCTTTGCCTACATTTTGATGGGGTTGTTTTTTTCTTGTAAACTTTTTTTAAGTTCTTTGTAGATTATGGATATTAGGCCTTTTGCTGTGAAGAAGCTCTTTAGTTTAATTAGATCCCATTTGTCAATTCTGGCTTTTGTTGCCATTGCTTTTGGTGTTTTAGTCATAAAGTCTTTGACCATGCCTGTGTCCTAAATGGTGTTGCCTAGGTTTTCTTCTAGAGTTTTTATGGTTTTAGGTCTTAACCTTTAACTCTTTAATCCATCTTGAGTTAATTTTTGTATAAGGTGTAAGGAAGGGGTCCAGTTTCAGTTTTCTGCATATGGCTAGCCAGTTTTCCCAACACCATTTATTAAACAGGGAATCCTTACCCCATTGCTTGTTTTTATCAGATTTGTCAAAGATCAGATGGTTGTAGATGTGTGGTGTTATTTCTGAGGCCTCTGTTTTGTTCCATTGGTCTATATCTCTGTTTTGGTACCAGTACCATGCTGTTTTGTTTACTGTAGCCTCGTAATATAGTTTAAAGTCAGGTAGCATGATGCCTCCAGCTTTGTTCTTTTTGCTTAGGATTGCCTTGGCTATATGGGTTCTTTTTTGGTTCCATATGAAATTTAAAGTATTTTTTTCTAATTCCATAAAGAAAATCAATGATAGCTTATTGGTGATAGCATTGAATCTATAAATTACTTTGAGCAGTATGGCCATTTTCACGATATTGATTCTTTGTGTCCATGAGCACAAACTGTTTTTCCATTTGTTTGTGTCCTCTCTTATTTCCTTGAGCAGTGGTTTATAGTTCTCCTTCACATCCCTTGTAAGTTGGATATATGGATATATTATTCTGTTTATAGCAATTTTGAATGGGAGTTCACTCTTGATTTGGCTGTTTGTCTGTTATTGGTATATAGAATGCTTGTGATTTTCGCACATTGATTTTGTATCCTGAGACTGCTGAAGTTGCTTGTCAGCTTAAGGAGATTTTGGGCTGAGATGATGGGGTTTTCTAAATATACAATCACGTCATCTGCAAACAGGGACAATATGACTTCCTCTCTTCCTATTTGAATACCCTTTATTTCCTTCTCTTGCCTGATTACCCTGGCCAGAACTTCCAATACTGTGTTGAATAGGAGTGCTGAGAGAGGGCATCCTTGTCTTCTGCCGGTTTTCAAAGGAATGCTTCCAGCGTTTGCTCATTCAGTATGATATTGGCTGTGGATTTGTCGTAAATAGCTCTTATTATTTTGAGATATGTTCCATCAATACCTAGTTTATTGAGAGTTTTTAGCATGAAGGGTGTTGAATTTTATCAAAGGCCTTTTCTGCATCTGTTGAGATAATTGTGTGTTTTTTGTCATTGGTTCTGTTTATGTGATGGATTATGTTTATTGATTTGCATATGTTGAATCAGACTTGCATTCCAGGGAGGAAGCTGATTTGATCATGGTGGACAAGTTGTTTTGTTTTGTTTTTTTTTTTGAGACAGAGTCTCGCTCTGTCGCTGGGGCTGGAGTGCAGTGGCCAGATCTCAGCTCACTGCAAGCTCCGCCTCCCGGGTTTATGCCATTCTCCTGCCTCAGCCTCCCGAGTAGCTGGGACTACAGGCGCCTGCCACCTCGCCCAACTAGTTTTTTGTATTTTTTTAGTAGAGACGGGGTTTCACCGTGTTAGCCAGGATGGTCTCGATCTCCTGACCTCATGATCCGCCCGTCTCGGCCTCCCAAAGTGCTGGGATTACAGGCTTGAGCCCACCGCGCCTGGCCATGGACAAGCTTTTTGATGTGCTGCTGGATTTGATTTGCCAGTATTTTATTATGGATTTTCACATCGATGTTCATCAGGGATATTGGCCTGAAATTTTCTTTTTTTGTTGTGTCTCTGCCAGGTTTTGGTATCAGGATGATGCTGGCCTCATAAAATGAGTTAGGGAGGAGTCCCTCTTTTTCTATTGATTGGCATAATTTCAGAAGAAACGATACCAGCTCCTGTTTCTACCTCTGGTGGAATTCAGTTGTGAATCCGCCTGGTCCTGGGCTTCTTTTGGTTGGTAGGCTATTAATTACTACCTCAATTTTGGAACTTGTTATTGTCTACTCAGGGATTCAACTTCTTCCTGGTTTAGTCTTTGGAGGGTGTATGTGTCCAGGAATTTATCCATTTCTTCTAGATTTTCTAGTTTATTTGTGTAGAGGTATTTATAGTATTCTCTGATGGTAGCTTGTATTTCTGTGTGATTGGTCGTGATATCTCCTTTATCATTTTTTATTGTGTCTATTTGATTCTTCTCTGTTTTCTTCTTTATTAATCTGGCTAGTGGTCTATTTTGTTGATCTTTTCAGAAAAAACCAGCTCCTGGATTCATTGATTTTTTGAAGGGTTTTTCATGTCTCTATCTCCTTCAGTTCTGCTCTGATCTTTGTTATTTCTTGTCTTCTGCTAGCTTTTGAATTTGTTTGCTCTTGCTTCTCTAGTTCTTTTAATTGTGAGGTTAGGGTGTCAATTTTAGATCTTTCCTGCTTTCTCCTGTGGGCATTTAGTGCTATAAATTTTCCTCTAAACGCTGCTTTAGGTGTGTCCCAGCGATTCTGGTATGTTGTGTCTTTGTTCTCATTGGTTTCAAAGAACTTATTTATTTCTGCCTTAATTTTGTTATTTACCTGATAGTCATTCAGGAGCAGGTTGTTCACTTACCATGTAGTTGTGCAGTTTTGAGTGAGTTTCTTAATGTTGAGTTCTAATTTGATTGCACTGCGGTCTGAGAGACTGTTATGATTTCTGTTCTTTTGCATTTGCTGAGGAGTATTTTACTTCCAATTACGTGGTCAATTTTAGAATAAGTGTGATGTGGTGCTGAGAAGAATGTATATTCTGTTGATTTGGGGTGGAAAGTTCTGTAGATGTCTATTAGGTCTGCTTGGTTCAGAACTGAGTTCAAGTCCTGAATATCGTTGTTAATTTTCTGTCTCATTGATCTAATATTTGACAGTGGGGTGTTAAAGTCTCCCACTATTATTGTGTGGGAGTCTAAGTTTCTTTGTAGTCTCTAAGAACTTGCTTTATGAATCTGGGTGCTCCCGTATTGGGTGCATATATATTTATGATAGTTAGCTCTTCTTGTTGCATGATCCCTTTAACATTATGTAATGCCCTTCTTTGTCTTTTTTTAATCTTTGTTGATTTAAAGCTCATTTTGTCAGAGACTAGGATTGCAACCCCTGCTCTTTTTTGCTTTCCATTTGCTTGGTAAATATTCCACCATCCCTTTATTTTGAGCCTGTGTGTGTCTTTGCACATGAGATGGGTCTCCTGAATACAGCACACTGATGGGTCTTGACTCTTTATCCAGTTTGCCAGTCTATGTCTTTTAATTGGGGCATTTAGCCCATTTACATTTAAGGTTAATACTGTTATATGTGAATTTGATCCTTTCATTATGATGCTAGCTGATTATTTTGCCCATTAGTTGATGCAGTTTCTTCATAGTGTTGATGGCCTTTACAATTTGGCATGTTTTTGCAGTGGCTGGTACTGGTTTTTCCTTTCTATGTTTAGTGCTTCCTTCAGGAGCTCTTGTAAGGCAGGCCTGGTGGTGACAAAATCTCAGAGCATTTGCTTCTCTGTAAAAATATTTCCTTCACTTATGAAGCTTAGTTTGGCTGGATATGAAATTCAGGGTTGAAAATTCTTTTCTTTAAGAATATTGAATATTGGCCCCCACTCTCTTCTGGCTTGTAGGGTTTCTGCAGAAAGATTCACTGTTAGTCTGATGGGCTTCCCTTTGTTGATAACCCAGCCTTTCTCTCTGGCTGCCCTTAACATAATGACCTTAACATTATGTGTCTTGGGGTTGGTCTTTTCGAGGAGTCTCATTGTAGTGTTCTCTGTATTTCCTGAATTTGAATGTTGGCCTGTCTTACTAGGTTGAGGAAGTTCTCCTGGATAATGTCCTGAAGAGTGTTTTCTAACTTGGTTCCATTCTCCCCATCACTTTCAGGTACACCAATCAAACGTAGGTTTGGTCTTTTCACTTAGTCGCATTATTTCTTGGAGGCTTTGTTCATTTCTTTTCATTCTTTTTTCTCTAATCTTGTCCTCATGCTTTATTTCATTAAGTTGATCTTCAATCTTTGATATCCTTTCTTCTGCTTGATTGATTTGGCTGTTGATCCTTGTGTATGCTTCGTGAAGTTCTTGTGCTGTGTTTTTCAGCTCCATCGGGTCATTTATGTTCTTCTCTAAACTGGTTATCCTAGTTAGCAATTCTTCTAACCTTTTTTCAAGGTTCTTAGCATCCTTGAATTGGGTTAGAATATGCTCCTTTAGAATATGCATCCTTGAATTGGGTTAGAATATGCTACTTCTGTCAATTCATCAAACTCATTCCCTGTCCAGTTTTGTTCCCTTGCTGGCGAGGAGTTGTGATCCTTTGAAGGAGAAGACACATTCTGGTTTTCGGAATTTTCAACCTTTTTGCACTAGTTTTTCCTCATCTTCGTGGATTTATCTACCTTCCGTCTTTGATGTTGGTGACTTTCAGATGGGGTTTCTGTATGGAAGTACACTAGGACATTTTAACTTATTATGGTACATGATCTTTCATTCACCAAAGGAAAGTAATACTAAGATTCCTTTTCTTCAGTTTGAGTTTACTGGAGGAAGTTGATGTACACACACACACACACACACACAGACACAAATACTCCTCCAAACCACTTAAATATTAATTAGCGTTACTTTTATTTAGGGCAATAGTGGCAGATTAAAATAGCACATGTTTTGCCAACCTTACGAAATTACTTAAAACTCATGGAATAGATTTTGGAATTGTTTCACATTAGTATGAAGGACCTCCTGGGATTATTAGAGAAACTGACTTTAAAGAAGGTTCATAAATTTGCAGCTCATTAATTTTAATTTTAAATAGGCCTTCCAAAAAGTGTTTTAGGGAAAAAATAACAAGAAACAAAAATATATGGATTTTTTTTGTCTTGAGGCAGACTGGGAATGCTGGAAATTTATTTTGGATCATAGAAAACCTTCATGTGGTAGGAAAATGTTCTCCTGCTCCAAGGTCAGATAATAAGTTGGGAAAGTCCTAACGCTCTTGCTACCCATTAGTGGATGATCAAATCCATCTCTATTGAATTGTGCTTTTCTAATATTAAGATGTAAAATTCAAGGCTCGGTAAAGCACTTTGTGGCTAAAGCTGCCTTCACTGCCCCAGTCTGGCCTTTCAAGTGTGGTCAGAACCAGTTATGCTCTGTGCGCCCAGTAATCAATAATGCTTGAACAACTAGTGTGGTGGCCAGGACCCAGACCCCCATATGTGTCAGCTACCAATTGCCACAAAAAATGCTCCATAACAAATCACCCCAAAGCTCAATGGTATGAATAGCAATCACTGATTCTCATGGATTTTCAGGTCAGCTGGCCCAGGCTGGATTCAGCTGGACCTTGGCTGATTTATCCATGCATCTAGGTTCAGCAGAGGGTAGGTTCTAGGCTTGGGTGACACCATTCAGCTCTACTCCCTATGTCTTTCATTTTTCCTTTGGAACCAGTGGGCAAGCCTGGGCATAGTCTCACAGCATAGCAGAGGTATAAGAAGGCATGCAGAAACGTGCAATGACTCTTAAGGCCTGGGCTTAGAA
Source organism: Piliocolobus tephrosceles (assembly GCF_002776525.5). Classification (NCBI taxonomy): domain Eukaryota; kingdom Metazoa; phylum Chordata; class Mammalia; order Primates; family Cercopithecidae; genus Piliocolobus; species Piliocolobus tephrosceles. Next base: position 98,976,346 of record NC_045435.1, on the reverse strand, counting down.
CTGGTGCACTTTTCCTGCAGCCTTATTCTATTGGCCACAGCAAGTCACATGGCCAAACCCAAAGTCAAGGGACATAAAGTTAGTGAGAGGAATTACAAAGCCACACAGCAAAGGGCCTGAGTATAAGGAGGAGGTGAAGACTTGGGACCCATAATGCAATCTACTACGCTATATAAACAGTGAGGTAGCCGTGTCTCTTATCTTGATGCCTTGTTGTTATCAGGGCTATTTCAGTCTTTCTTGCAATTCCATCTCCCTGGAATTCAGACATGAGAGCTGGAGACTGGGTAAGAAGATATTCTGAACCTCAAAAACAATGCCTTTGGACCGAAGCTCTCAGCCTCGTCTTAGGCTGGGTTATTTCTCAGAGGACGCCTGGCCTCTCAAAATAGACTTTTGACTGAATCCTCCATTAAAGAAACCTTCATTATACTTTTGGGCCCATAGCTGTTCTCATAGGAGCCATCGGAGAAATGTTCACTGATACTTGGATAACGAACCTGTGGTTCAATTACATGGGATTTATCCAGACCTTTGGTATTTACTCTTCAGAGCCAGGGACAATGTGAGGGAAGGTACAATCAGTTAAGTGATAGTAGAAACCAGGGTCTGAATTTGGTTGGCAGAGGCGTAGTGGCTCCAAGCAGAGGTGAGCTGCTTTGGTTATCATTGAACTCTCTTGATTCATTCTTTTCTGGGATGGAATGTTCCCTCCTTCCTTGTTCAAGCCGGGCAAGTCCTAGGCACTGGGCTGCAGAAGTGAGCAGTATGTGGGCCCTGCTGTCCTGCTGTGAGCAGAGCAAGAGGCTGGGTGATGGTGGTACCACACGTGAGTGCTAGGCGGGTTACTCCAGGGCTCTGCAGCAGCTTCCAAGAGGTGGTGTTGAGAGGAATGAGGTCTCAGGCATTCTGGACAGAGGGAAAATGTGAGCAGAAGTATGGAGAACAGGACTGCCATGAAGATCTGCTGGTGTCTGGAATGAAGGAGGCAGTCAGGAGAACACAGTGAGAGACAGGGAAGGAGAAAGGGAGAGAAACCAGATTGTGGAACACTTATGAGTCTGGACTTCATCTTGAAGCCAATGGGAGTACAGCCAAGTTGTAGTGTAAGTGCATTTAACCTAACAAGAATACAGCCAGGAGGCCAGGTGCAGTGGCTCTGCCTGTAATCCCAGCACTTTGGGCGGCGGAGGCAGATGGATTGCTTGAGCTCAGGAGTTTGCGACCAGCCTGGGCAACATGTCAAAACTCCATCTCTACAAAAACATACAAAAATTAGCCAGGCATGGTGGCAGGTGCCTCTAGTCCCAGTTACTCGGGAGGCTGAGGTGGGAGGATCACTTGAGCCTGGGAAGTGAAGGTTGCGGTGAGCTGAGATGGCACCACTGTACTCCAGCCTGGGTGACCGGGGAAAAAAAAATGCAGCCAGGCACACTCCAGGAGCCAGGGTGGGGAAGGGAGAGGAGAACACTGAGATGGTATAGGTCGTATGGCCCTCTATTCTGCTCAATGAAAGTATGTTCCAGCTTGAGTTTTGAGTTTGCTCCTCTCTCCATCTGTCTCAATTCCTGCTTCCCTGCCTTGGGTAGGTCTGTGGGGCAGCTACCCTTCATCCCAGTGCAGGAACAGCCTTGTCAGGGTTGGACTTACGAGAGATGTTTTCTGATTTCCACCATGATGCCCCCGGAAGGGCTTCACAAGGCCAACTTGGACACAATTTTTGCTTTCTGTGATTTCTTTAGAACTTAGCTCTCCTGTTAGCTGTGACCTTACTCACTGTATGAAAAGTTGAAGCAAATGGGTCACAGAAAAAGATTTCTCTGATGACTGTGTAGACAGTTGGTCCACGGTGTTGTGGCTGGAGGCCTCTGAATACCCACCAGACTGAGGAGCCTTTGTGTTAAGACAGAGGGAAGGACATCTGGGAGTGATTGGGTCACCCAGAGTGGCCAGTGATCAAGCCATAGGAAATGCTGTCTGTGACCAGGATTCATGGATGTTTTTATTTTCCTCTCTGGAGAGCATGAATTCTGGCAGGCCTGTGATCTCTTAAAACAATCAACTCTTCAATTAGAAGTTCATGATCTTTAATGGGCTTGAGCCCAGTTCCAAAACAGGCCATTGTCAAAACGTCTAGGAACAGGGATGAAACTTGTTTAAAAGTTTCTACTAAACAGGACTGAAAATTCCATTTGTAAAAGGATGCAACTATGTTTTGTCTTTTCAAATACTTACAGTACCTAAGAAAGCATCACATATGATAAAGAAAAAGATATGGCAGGTGAGCTTTAAAAAAATTCTTTTTTTGATGCATTCTATCAGAAATCAGTGGAACATTTCAGTGCTGTCTGGTTAGCCAACTCCGATAAAATAAGGACTTTTAAGGGAGATGAAAAAACACAGCAGGATATCTGTAAAGCTAGAACCATCTGGTGGCAACATACAATTGTCCTATGGTTGTAGCCTTGATAATGCTGTTGCCATGGGGGTTGGGTGGTGGGGTGAAGTGCATTTCCCAAAACTGTTGGCTAGCTGAGGGATGGGAGCTCCATCCATGAAAACCAGTCTTCCAGAGGGGGATCCCCAAACCCAGAGAGCTATTCTGAGTTTGAAACAAGTTGTTCTCCTTCTCAAAAGTGGCAGAGTGGTTAGAATCATCAACTGCACAGCCTAGGTCAAAAGTGAAGTTTGTCTTGTTTTATAAAGCGAAAGACACCCTTGTTTAGTGAGCACTAGATACCCCACTGAGTACTCCATCTACATAAAAGCACTGAAGTATCTTACTGGCTGCATAACCTTGAGCAAGTTGCTTAACATCTCTGCCTGTTTTCTCCTCTGTGAAATGGGGAAAATAACAGCAGCACCTTATAAGATTATTTTGCATATTAATTAATTAATACATATTCAAGTGCTTCTAAAAGTGCTTACATATAAGCAAACACGCAGTAGTGAAAACTAGCATTATTATTTCATTTAATCCTCAACAACACTGAGAATAAATATTCTTATACTCTTTTTAATGAGGTAGTGCAGAGGCTCAGGAAGGCCAGGTTACTTGCTCAAGGCTCATGCTGTAGAGGAAAATTAAAGCTTGGAATGTCTGATTCTACGTCCTACTCATCTCCTGTACATTGTCTTCTGTTGTCTCTGGGTTCAGCTATCAGCTGACTCTGGACCAGAGGTACTAAGGCTAGAGACCTCGGGGAAAAAGTCCTCCTCTCTGTGAAAGCCCCACTGCAGAGAGGAGGTAGATGGGCAAAAACTCCACTAGCAAAGATAGCTGCCATCCCTCCCCTCCATTCTCCCCATGTGCTGTCTGACCCGGAGGCTCTGTTCAATAGCTTTTCCCCCTGGAGACACAAGCGATCTGTCCTGCTGTGTCCAGTAGCCACAGTGGACACTTTTAAGGGAGGTGAAAAAACAGTGGCGTCACTGTGGCTGATATCCAGTGGCATCATCAGTGGCAGTCCTTGCATTGAGTCAGCACATTCTTTTTTTTTTTGAGACAGAGTTTCGCTCTTGTTGCCCAAGCTGGAAATGGTGCAATCTCAGCTCACCGTAACCTCCGCCTCCCGGGTTCAAGCAATTCTCCTGCTCAGCCTCCCGAGAAGCTGGTATTACAGGCATGTGCCACCACGCCTGGCTAATTTTGTATTTTTAGTAAAGACAGGGTTTCTCCATGTTGGTCAGGCTGGTCTCGAGCTTCTGACCTCAGGTGATCCGCCCACCTCAGCCTCCCAAAGTGTTGGGATTACAGACATAAGCCACCGCGCCTGGACAAGTCAGCACATCCTTTATCTGTGTAGGTTGCATTTTCTGTCCTTGGAGAGCCTCAGATTCAATGGTGGGTTTGTGGCTGGCATGCCAGCTGTTTCCTAAAATGTAATATCATCACTGTTATTATAATATGAGGGAAGGTGAATAGGAACTCATCAGAAACCTGGAAAATGTTGCCAGAACATTAGCCATGTGATTTTTTTCCCCGTCATTGTCTGCACCAGCTCTGAAGAAAAAATGTACAAGTTTGTTGATTTGCAGTAGCTGGCTTTTTTTTTTTTTTTTTTTTTTTCAATGGAGTTTTGCTCTTGTCGCCCAGGCTGGAGTAGAGTGGTATGATCTCAGCTCACTGCAACCTTCGCCTCCTGGGTTCAAGCAATTCTCCTGCCTCAGCCTCCCGAGTAGCTGGGATTACAGGCACCCACCACCATGCCCAGCTAATTTTTGTATTTTTTTAGTAGAGATGGCATTTCACCATGTTGTCCAGGCTAGTCTCGAACTCCTGACTTCAGGTGATCCACCCACCTTGGTCTCCCAAAGTGCTGGGATTACCGGCATAAGCCACTGCGCCTGGCCTAGCTGGCTTTAATGGTTGCTGTTTCTGGAATCTCTGGCTATAGGAATGGATTTCTCAATGGTATATTCTTGAAAGAAAGGCAAAAATGCTCAAGCAAATGGAACCTTTTGAATAAGAGTTGACAGATTGCTCATCCTTGCCCTCCTTTCTCAGAACAAGTGTTGCCTTTGCTCTGATGTGGGCCTTCCTTTATTTTTTGACAAAGTCTCACTTTGTTGCCCAGGCTGGAGTGCAGTGGCACTATCTTGGCTCACTACACTTTCCGCCTCCCAGATTCAAGTGATTCTCCTGTCTCACTCAGCCTCCCGAGTAGCTGGGATTACAGGCACTCGCCACCATGCCCAGCTAATTTTTATATTTTTGGTAGAGATAGGGTTTCACCATATTGGCCAGGTTGGTCTGGAAATCCTGACCTCAAGCAATCCACTTGCCTTGGCCTCCCAAAGTGCTGGGATTACAGGCATGAGCCACCACACCCAGCCTGATGTGGGCTTTCTAAGAGGCGGCAGCGGATGCCTCTCCTCACATCCCAGCCACACATCAAGGATGAATGGACATGTGGGTGCCTTCCGTGGGAGTTACCTGGTGGAGGGTGGGATTTAGGCCCCAGGGAAGGTGATGAGCAGGGTAAGGGACAGTCACACACTGGGAGAGACATCGAAGGGTGACATGCCCTTCCAGAGAGTCCAGCTTCTGTTCACCTGATGAGAGGTGACACAGTGCTGCTGTGTTCATTCATTTGACAAATGTGGATGGAGCACTTGCTATGGATATGCCAGGCCTGGTGGAAATAAACACACACTGCTGCATCACGATGCTCCCAGTCTAGAAGGGGAGACACACATGAAAACAGGTATCATTAACTGTAGTCATGATCACGATGGGACTATGAGGGAGTTGCCCTGAAGCACAAGGGAGGCAGCACTCTACATGGTCTAAGGTTGAGTTCTCCTAGAAGCAGACCATGAGACAAGGATTTGAGTGCAAATAATTGAGTGAGCAGTGCAGCAAATGAAGGGAAGAAGTAAGGAAGTATACAGGGAAGTCTGCGGTGAGGATGCACCATAGCACTAATATATCAGTTACTTATTGCTATAACAAATCACCCCAGAACTCCATGCCTTAAACCAGCCACCATTTGTTTAGCTCCTTATTCTGTGGTCAGCTGTTGAGGCTAGGCTCGTCTGTTCAGGTCTTCTGGTCTCATTTGGGCTCCCTCCTGCATCTACAGGCAACCTCGGGTTGGTTGGATGCCTGGCTGTTGGTTTGTGGTTCACTGGCGTTCCTCCACATGGTCTCTCCTCCTCCAGCAGGCTAGCCCAGGATTACTCTTACAGTGTGGCCAGGGCCCAAAATGGAGAGCAACAGTGCACAAGACCTCATGAGGCCTAGTTCCAGAACAGATGTATTCTCATTTTTGCTACATTCTGTTGATCAAAGCAAAAGTCACAGGGGTGGCTTGGAAATACACTCTGCTTCCTGATGGGAGGAGCTGCAAAGTCACATGGCAAAGGGTGTGATCCAGAGAGGCTGTCAGTCAGTGCATCATCCCCCGCTCCCACAGTGGATGACTGGCACTTCATCCTGCAGGGAAACATACCTCTTGGAATGACTATATCTGAGAGGTGAAGGAGCTGGGGTGTTTGTATCCCAATTCCTGAGATTCACTGGTTGAGAGCTACTCTGGGTTAGGTGGGTGGGGACAGTTAGCTCCCTGGCACTTGCATCCTTGTCTAGCTATGGGAAAAGGCCCTCAGATACAAAAATGCAGACACTGGCGGCTGAAAGTCAGCAAAAGCTTTGGGGTCAGGGGTGGGGAGTGTGGGAGGGGATGGCAGGGACATGGATGATATCTCCTGTACCCACTTTCTTACAGACTCTCAGTTGATGAATTTATTCTGAAAAATTCCAACAGGAGTGTCATATCACCTTTTGACATGGAGGCTTCTTCCCATTAGCTTCCTCGGAATACTTTCATTTCAGGTCTTGCCAAACACCCAACTTTCTCCATTACTATGATAACTATTCTCTATTGCATTTGTCTGTATCTTTTTTTCCCCTTCTCTAGCAAGCATAACAATATATTGCACACATGCAGAAGGGCGTTTGGCTTTACAGCAAACCTATGAACCATCTATAGGGCTCCAAGTTTTGTTCCCATTTCGCTGAGGACAGCAGCAAAGGCAGATAAGGGATGTGTCCACAGCATGTCCCAGGCAGAGAGGATAAGCCCCCTGAGCCCTGCATGATCCTAGGAGTGACGTGGGCCAAGCCTAGCCACGCAGCGGAACTCTGTGTTTCTTAGGAGCCCTGGCTCCAGCCCAGCTCAGGCATAAGCACAACCCATGACTCTGGGATGCCCCTCAGTTGTCTTACGAAGTAACTCAGGCATCGCTGTGGGGTAGAGACAAGCCCAGCACACAAGTTCTTCCAGGTTGGTGGATTTTATGTGTGTACTTGGAGCCAGAGCATTTCTGGTGCAGAATAGGTAGCTGACAGGCAGGGATTAGAGTCACTTATCTGAGGTTAAAAAAAGTAGATAGCAGAGGCGGGAGAAACACCTGGTGGGAGGCTCCGGAGCCTGATATTCTAGCAATTTGACCCATGGCCCCTGACTTTAAATAACCGTTGTAGCTTGGGGAACCTGGCCTGTCTTTAGGTGGAAACGACTTTTGGAAATTCCTCGTATTGCAGAAAGCATCTGATTTGCAGTTTCCTGAATGCGAGGCTCCAGGTGTAGGGACTGCCACCCAAGGAACTAACCTTTTTCTCTGTTGGGCAGACTCAAAGCGCTGAGGGGAGTTTTTCAGGGTCCACCATACATGAGCAGCAGATAGCTGTCCCCACACATACCATATTTCAGAGACAGCCCCTTCCCTCCTGAGCAGACACTGGCTGACATTTTCCAGCTTCGACTTTCTAGATGGTGAGAGGATGGGGATGCTCAGAGGGGCAGCGAAGGCAAGACTGAGGCAGTAAACTGTGGTGACCGTAGAAGAGTCTGCCCGTGTGCTCGTAGCGGCCTTCCTCCTGAGACACCCGGGAAGGCTGAGTCTACCTCACAGGTGTGCCTGATAAAATTTCTGGGCAGTGTTTTCCTTGGCTTCCAAACATAGACATCCTTTGGAGGTTTTATGCGGAAGCATCTTTCCAGCAGGCACAATGACATGGCTATTTCCCTTGTGACTGGACTCAAGGAAAGGACCTATCAAGAGAATGTAGCCCTGAATCCCTCCCTTCTCTCAACTTGGAGCAGACCGAGAGCCATATGTGGTTTCCTCACTAAGATTTTTGCAGTTTATTCTGTGTGGCTGTGTGTGTTGGTCCCTTGCCACTAATCCTAGACTCACCCATCCCAGCACAGGCTTGTGACTGTGGGCCAAGCCAAATTCTGAAGCAGTGCAGTTGTTTGTTGTCTGAACTCAGTCTTCCCCAATACATACTTTTCTTGTTGTCCTGCACACACCCTCTCATCAGCATCTCTCCCAAGTTTGTTCTGAGCCACCTGATATAACCTCAGGTGAACAAGAAGGCTGCCCCGTGGCTCTCCACGGATGAAAAGCCAAAGGCAGCTGTGGCTTTGCTTTGTCCCCAGTGGTCACTGGCCATGGGTGAGACCTGGGTTTCACATGACCTGCCCATAAATCAGTTTGCTGCAATTGCAGTGAGAGGGAAGGTACCTTGTAGAAAACCTCTAGATTTTATGAGCTTGTTTCCTGACTCCATTCCAAAGCCATGGGTGAGACTTGGGTTTAACATGACCTGCCCATAAATCAGTTTGCTGAAATTGCAGTGAGAGGGAAGGTACCATGTAGAGAACCTCTAGATTTTATGAGCTTGCTGCCCTGACTCCATTCCAGGTGATCTTGATCCAAAAATGACAAGGCTGGGTGGATGCCATTGATGTCACACCCAGATCCCTTGCTGTGCAGGTGCACTGCTCCCAGCTGCTGTGCTGGCTGCTAGCTGCTCACAGCGGCCCCTCCTTTGGTCTGGAAAGTCACCCTTACCCTGCCTGGGAGGGTGACTTGTTAGCCAATGTCTGGCTGATGTGGGATGTGGATTAACTCCCTGGTGCAGTTTATGCTGCACAGCTCGCCTTAGCGTCTGGTTGAGGCTAGATTCCCCCTGCGCACACAGCCTTGGTCCACTCCTGCCCCTGTCCCTGCCCCAGCCTGGTTCCCTGGCTTCCCAACCGATCCCTGGATCTCTGCCACAGGCTCTGGCTTCCAGGGAAGGGAGCCTGTCCTGAGATGCGGTAGAACCTCATGTTTTATTTATCTGCTCTTAGATCTCCTGTCCGGGCAGGCTGATTCCTTTTTAGGATTCCAAGTTTCAAAAGGAAATCAAATCCAATGCATTTATCAGACATTAGTGGGAGAGGGAAAAAAAAAAACAGTTGCTCATTGGCTTTTTATTTGCCCTCTTGAAATTGCAGAGGATTTTGTTATTTTTATTTTTAAAAACCAGACTTGTGGAATAAAGTGTGGGAGACCACTTCAGGCTGGTCCAGGGGACTTTGTGTCTTCCCCTGAGGCTTTGTTTTTAAAGAGGACTTTCCAGACCCAAGGGAAGGGAAGGGGGCTCCCTTAAGAGAAATGGCTTTCATGCAAAGTCCTTACTGGTGGGGAACTGAAGACAGGTACAGTCCTTACTGCATAAGGGGACAGGTGATGTTCAGTTGTGATCATAAGCCTTTCTCACCAGGAGCACTGGACTCTCTTTTAAGAAGTTTTCTGTGATAATGAGATTTGAACTGGAGGAAATGCTGTTCTTTCAGTTAACAGTTGTGTTTTTTTCAAGAAAAGAAAGACAAATGTTAAAACTGTTTTTTGTTTGTTTGTTTGTCTTTTCCTGGTGCAAAAGAACAATTTCACCTCCTAAGCCAAGAAGGAAAAAATTCTCATCTAAACCACCAGGCTTAACGGTGGCTCCTTGTCAGTCCTGAGGTGGCAGGATTGAGGTGAATGAAATCAACCACGGTTTCTAATGTCTTCTTATATGCCTTCAGAAATGCCCTGCTCACCTTTCCTCCTGCTGTCCTAGGCTGAGCCTGCCATCCCTCCTTCCCTCTGTCCATCACAGCCTCTCCTTAGGGTTATTAATTCAGTCCATACCACTCACCTTCCCATAGGACAGGTGCTCTTAACCTGGAGTCTATGTCCTCTTGCTGATCTGTGAACCCAGATAAGAAAACGAGTGCATTTTGTTTTCACTAACTGCACACTGAAATTTAACATCATATTCAATTATGAATGTAGGAAACAGACTACAGTAATATTACCAGGACCTGTGACTCTGTCCCAAATAGAAATCACAGGTATTGTCAAATCAAGTTAGAGTTATTGCAGGTATTTCAAACTACCATTTACATTCATCCCTCCTTCAGAGTTATACTATTAGATTTACTTCCAGATCTTTTTATTTAATAATTTTTTTAAAGCATATTGCTAAACTACACATTTGTGCCCTCCCCTTTCCCATAGGGCTACCTCACCTCCTGGGAGAAAAGATTCAAAATCTAGGAGATTCATAATTTCAGTATATTCCATTGCTTGTGACTATTTATGGCCCCATTTGGTTCCTGAGCTAGAAACAGAAAAGTTATGACCGTGACAGAATTACTTGTCAAGGAACCATGATGACCCTGCTAACCTGGGCTTTCTTGAGCTGTCTGCTCTGCCAACGTTGATGAAATGCACATATACTGCTTGCATTTTCTGTGCAATAGCCAAGTGTAACAGGCAGCGCATGTGTGGCAGACTGTGGCAGCAGGACCTTGCTGGGTCAAGTCATACATCGCTGCACACCAGCGCTGTCTTAGGACATTGGACCTCCGAGCAGCCTGCAGATCTTGGGAATTCCTCTGCCCCCTAAAGTATTCCTTGTCTTTTATCCAGTTGTTTCAGTGAGGGAACCTGATTTGTTCCAGATGTCCTAAGATTTAGTGATTCCGGAAACTATTCCTAAAGTCAAGGCTGATGAGGATTTGAATTCCTCTGTTAGCTGGGAACCAGCAGTTCTTTACACAGTTAAACAGATGGGGCAGGAGGAGGGAGACTGAACTGCCTGGAGGGATGGGGGGACCCTCTGACTGGCTTATATGCCTTGTTAGAAAGAGGATGACCTTTGAAGCAAATATCGATTCCACCATTGCATGAGTTATTATAAGAGCCAGAGTTGGGGCCAGAGTCAGCTGGGCAGGGACATGGACATGCTTTTTTTTTTTTAAGTAATACATATTTACCTTAATTATCTGAATGTTCTTGCTAGGGAAACCACTATTTTGGCTCAGATCACCTTAGTAAATGCTTTTTTCTTTCTCTCACTTTTTGAGCATAAAACTGGCCCAGGTGGGTACCTATGAGGGAGGTAGAGGTATTTCTGACTTCCTATAGGTGAGTTTTTCAAATCAGAAATTCAGTCCCAGGAATGATTTCCCTGACCCACTGTAAATTTTAATTGAGGTGCCTTACAGGGGTGCCCTATGATCTCTCTCTGGAGTTACTAACCATATGGATCTGTTTTGCCTGATTAGAAGGGATTTCTAAAGCATGATGAGATAGGGAAGCGCAACTCCAAGTACATGGCATAATAACTCATTCCCAGAGGAAGTTAAAACATGTACACATACATATGGAATGTTCTGTTTAATGATATTATTGGTTTATGCAGTATTTGAATATATAAATATGAATATAAAGCTATGTACAGTTGTGGATTTAAAACAAAAGCAGAACTTAACTAATGTTGCTGTTTAGATTTTTTTCAAGTGTATTTGAATGCAGATAAGTGTCCAGATAGATGCTAGTGGAAGTCTGAGACAAGCTATGTAAGGGTATCAACCCAGGGTTCCACTGGAGCTGGGCCAGACTACTGGGTTGTGTATCTAGAGAGACCAGGGCAGGACTGCTGGAGGAGAAGCTGAGTGGTGCCGAGGTAGGGCAGTGATATGGTTTGGCTGTGTCCCCACATAAATCTCATCTTGAATTGTAGCTCCCATAATTCCCACATGTTGTGCGAGGGACCCGGTGGGAGGTAAATAAATCATGGGGGCGGGTCTTTCCTGTGCTATTCTTGTGCCAGTGAATAAGTCTCACGAGATCTCATGGTTTTATAAAGGGAAGTTCCCCTGTACACACTCTCTTGCCTGCCACCATAAGACGTGACTTTGCTCATTCACCTTCCGACATGATTGTGAGGCCTCCCCAGCCATGTGGAACTGTGAGTCAATTAAACCTCTTTCCTTTATAAATTACCCAGTCTCAGGTATATCTTTATTAGCAGCATGAGAACAGGCTAATACAGGCAGGATAGGCACCCTGGGAAGGAGGCCGGGGTCAGATAAGATGGTAAGCTTTGAACAGAGGGAAGCTTGTCATAGGGGATGTTGAACTGGTTGGGATAAGGAGCATCCAATGGGCTAGCGCAGGTGGTTTAGGGCTGAGGCTGTAAACCACAGGGGATTACCTATGTTTATTTGGGGCCAGTTGCAGGATAACCACAGGACAAGACTAATAGTTGGACAGTAATAACAATTTTTATTATTCTAGAATAGATTAAAATATAAAATAAAATTAGATTTTGTTTCTCTGATATATTTAGAATTGAACCTTTTTTGGGTACGATATTCTTTTTTAGTATTTCTTGGTGATTTTTTTACAACAAAAAGTAGAGCAATACCTTTCTTGGTGTTCTTGGTTAGTAAAATAAATCCCTAATATTTGCAACAATCTCTAGAGTCTTCTAAATCAGGAAATTTTAATGACTTTCACAGCAGTGAAAATTGATATTTATATTCTAAATAATTCGATGTTTCAATGAAATCTGCAGGAATCCAAAACAACAGGCAGTCACTAACTAAAATGGGACAGCAAGACACAAATAGTTTCCTATCCCTGTAGGAAACAGAAATCTTGGAGCTTTCATTACATGAAAACCGACTCCATTTTAGTACCTCGTTGCACTTCAGGCTTTCCCTGTCCAGAGTTCTCACACATGACAGTGAGCTCCAACTACAACCTATTCCAAGCTGAGAGTAATGGACTGAGAATCTGAAAACATGACACATCAATCCATTCCCCACCTTTCCCCTGTGGGACTCAAAAAAAACATTTCCCAGGCTCCTTTGCAGATAGACTTCTTGTGAAGTTCAGCCAATGGGATCACTGGTGTGAGATTGGAGAAAGAGAGTAGGAGAAAAGTCAGGGTGTTTCTCCCCAACTCCAGTCACTTCAAGCAGCATCTCTGGCAGTAGCTACTTCTCCTCCACGGTCTTAGCTCCCTCTTGGCAATCCCAGTCCCAGTCATAATCACAACACCTCCTCCCCTGGTCCCTCCAACTCTAAGGGTGTCAGCAGTTGCTTCTGATTTCAGCTTTTCCTCATCTTACCTTGTTTGCTCTTCTGGTTCTTCTCACACCTTTGTACCTGGTTCCCCATTTTAATCCCTTCTACTTGGCCTGGGTTCTGCTTTCCTGTCTGGACTCTGACTAATACACAGTGGGTTTGAATCCTGGTACTGCCACTAGTTACTAAATAAGTTATTAAGTGGCCTACCTTATTTAGTCCTCAATGTCTTTGCAAAACAGGGGGAGGTTGGTCTGTAATAGATTCTGAGATCCCTTGAAGCTTTGAAAATCCATGAGTCTCTAAGCTTTTGTCTCATAATACATATTCATGAAATGGCTACATTTTTCTAGCTCCATTACAGAGATAATTTTTTATTATTTGCTTTCCAGGACATGGTATTAGCCTTCATAATACTGTTTGTTTACAGATTTCATGATTTACCCTGGCATCATTCCACTAAAGGATGTTGGTGGCATTATGCTTAGGAGACCTAGAAATGTTGTGGTTTTGAGAATGGGCTTTTATATTGTTTGGCGTAGATCACTAAAGAGCAGTTACCTGTGTCATGAAGGAGAGGCCCCCAGACTGACACTTTGAATGCAAATTCTTCTGTAACAAATTCAGGAGACTTTGGAATAACTTTCAGATGCAGCAGTAGACTTGACTGTAAAAGCTCCCAGCCCATAGAGGTGAGCAGAGGCTGAGGAGTAAATACCTTACCAACATTCTGGGGCAAAATAGCATGAATGCTGTTGTACCTTGGAGGTACAAAAGCAGCTGCCTTCCTAGGTGGGGAAGCTGAGAGCAGCGTCTTACAGGAGTGCATGCCCTGTAGACAGAGGCTCAGGAACTTGTGCTTGCTGACATGTATATCTTCTTGAATTGGTCCCTAGTGAGTCTATCCAAAGTGAATTGCACTGGGGAAACTCAGAAATATACACCCCTCAGATTCAACAAGGGTGGTATCTTGTGTGTTTCCTTTAAGTTATACCAGTTTATGGCAGGGGCAGTGTTTAAAATAGTTAAGAACCTGCACAGCATGAGCACACCTATCTTTGAGAACAGTTGCCAGCCATAGAGAACTGGTACAGCTCCCCTGGTACAACCCACTGATGGTCAGTCTGGGACCAGGGGTATCTTTGGTCACCCACACCCACATTTGGCAGGACTATGAGGTCTGGGACTTGAACCACATCAGTAGAAATTGAGACTATGGCACCTGGGATGCCTCCTTGTGACAGGTGCGCAAGAAGGAAAGTGAGTAGAATGTGGATCCCAAGGGTTGGGTATGGTTTCTCCAGGCTCTTTCCAGAAGGAGCCTGGGCCCCTGTAATTCAGAGATATTCAGATTAACTGATCTGGTCTCCAGCCAATGACAGGCCTCACTCACTGGACCATTCTCCCATTCAGAAAGCTGACATAGGATCCTGTAGCAGGAATGATCAGTACTGGCTGCATCCCTTTTATACTTATGTGCTATGCTGGTATGCAGCTACCAGTAACTATATCTCTTTGCATTTTCTGCCTACCAAGTATCTTGCCAGAGGTACTGGGAGTAGATGTGCAGCTCGCTGCCTCTGCAGTAGCCCTCAACAAATGACTGACTAGAGTGGGCACGTAAATATTCCCTCATCCCACCAAGGGGATAACTCTTCTGCTCATGTGTTGCACAGTTTCCCAGAGCTCCCCAGAAAGATTAAGTTCCAGGTGCTCAGGGAGCTGACTGGCTTGATGTTGCTGCCTTTGCTGGTTGCCTGTCCTTCTGTGTCTCACTCTATGCCTTCCCTACTGGTGTTTTATGGAACCACCTCTGAAATAAACAACTGGCTTTCAAACCTGTCTCCAGCTCTGCATCTGGGGGAGCCTGCACTGACATTCTTTATCCTCTAGATCTGTGTGGCTTGCTACTTTTTTTCCCACCACATCACAGGTAATGAATGAGGTTTATTTGTACAACATACAACTTTGGACATCAGATTTTGGTGAAACTCAAAATTACTTGGTGAAAAAGAAAAGCGCACATATGTTATGCTTTTAATTTTTTTAGCATTTCATAATATTCACTAAAGCATTTTATAAGCAAGTGAGTCGTAGGAGCTAAATATGATCAATTTTTTAAAACTACCTTTTTTTATTTTTTGAGCCAGAGTCTCGCTCTTTCCCCAGACTGGAATGCAGTGGTGCGATCTCGGCTCACTGCAACCTCTGCCTCCCAGGTTCCAGCCATTCTCCTGCCTCAGCTTCCCAAGTAGCTGGGACTACAGGTGTGCGCCACCATGCGCAGCTAATTTTTGTATTTTTAGTAGTGACGGGGTTTCACCATGTTGGCCAGGATGGCCTCAATCTCTTGATCTCATGATCCACCCGCTTCAGCCTCCCAAAGTGCTGGGATTACAGGCATGAGCCACCACGCCCAGCCTAAAACTATTTACTTTTATTTTTACTCAAATTTATTTACCCTGGACCTCTTCTTTACAAGTAGTAACACAAGCAAGTGTGTATCATTAAAGATTTATCACAAATCAACCATACTATATTGTAAGTAAAGTGAAACTGGTGAAACAAATTTTATTCAATGCAGTATATCCCAAAAGTAATTATTTGAGCATATAATCAATATTAAAACAACTGTGGAGATTTTTACATCTTTGTGTGTGTGCTGTCTTTGAAAACTCATGTGTATTTTAACTTAATTCAGACCAGCCACATTTTAAGTGCTCAAATGCCACGTGTGGCACTGGTCTAGAACATGAACTTCAGAGTTGTCCCACTCAATAGGCAAGGGAGCTGGGGTAATTACACACCAGTTCCCATCAGTCATTGAGGGTTGCTGCAGAGCATGTCAGAAGCTTAATTCTTAGGCACTTTCCTGGCCTGCAGAGGAAAGCCCTCTGACAAAGAGATGGGAATACTGACTAGATAGAACTGCAGCCTGTGCAGGTTACAGTGATAAGACTCAGGTGGAACCACTAATAGCTGACTACATTTTTTAATATCTTCACTTTGGTGCCTTATTATTGTCAAATTACTTGCAATAATATATCTTAACTTGGCCACTCAAGAAAACTTGGTTAAATTCACTGGCCTAGAAGATCAACATCAAATCTTTGTCTTCAAGATCTAAGAGAATCTGGATGTGCCCTACACATATCTACTTGCCTCTTGCTAATCTTTCTGCTAAGAACGTCCTTCTCCTGCCCCTTTCCATGTTATTTCTGCCCACCTTCATCCTCTGATCATGTTTATTTTTCTCTCTGGCTGGAATATACTCCCTGTTTTTCTGCCCATCCAGAGGCAGAGGATTTTACAAGCAAGTGACTTTTAGGATCATTCTTTCAGATGTGGTTCAGTTGCTACCTGTCTCCGGAAGCTTCATGTAATAACTTCAGTCAACAGTGATTTCTTTCCCCTGAGTTTCTCTTGCCCCTTGATCTTACCTGTTCCTTTGGCAGGTCTTACCAAATTCATGGTTTATTTCCTGGGTAATTCATTTACCAGCATGCATTCAGGAGGTGCCTGACAGTCCTCACTTATTCCCTGTAGCTTAATTAACACCATCCCTTAATTATTGATGTTATAATCAGTTTATTTGGTATTTTGTGCTTGTATCCCTCATAGAAAGACATCAGATAAGCAATTTTGGTTTTTTGGTTTACTCATGTTTGTAATTTTAAACTCTGAAAATTGAAAAGCTTTTGATAGCTGTCAACAAAGTACCCAGAAAGAAGGTTGCCCGCAAGAGTGGCTAAAGACATCTAGAGTCATCTCACATGCCTCCACAAATATCAAAGAAAATTGTCAAGAGAAAAATTAAGCGCCTCAGTAGCATTTGTAAAGAGATCATGCCTTATATTCGAAATATTCTCCTAGTATTCTAAAATATTCTAAATGCTAAGAAAAATAAACACAATTTTATTTATAATATTATAGCTAAGTAAGTTTCATGTACATTGTATACTATTTAATTGCATTTTTATATGCTTTAGGAGCAATGGGAAAGGCAAAGGAGCACTGGACCAGGGGTTAGAGCTCTGCCCTTGTCTGCTGAGTGACCTTGAGGAAGTCACTTAACTGTCTGCCTTTATCTGCAAAATGGTGACCCAAATGAGCCCCCTTCCAGCTGTCAGATTCCATGTCTGATTTTATGATGTCTGCCCTTTTTAAGAATGGGAAGCATTGTTTGTGATTTCACATTGCAAGGGCTATTTACATGTGTGCTTTGCATTATTGATTTTATGATACATTGTTGAGAGTATCTGATTTTTTGGAAGCTGAATCCTTGCTAAGGGCATGCTGCCCCCAGTTGTGATATTGCTCCTAGGAAGAATACAGTCTGCTTCACAATGTCCTTTTTGGTATGATTTCCATGATTGAGAAAACTGGGGATTGTATGTGTAGTACATCTGGTTTATCCACTTGTCTGTCCATGGACACTTTGGATTGTGTCTACCCTTGGCTACTGTGAATATGCTGCTATGAACATGGGGGAACAAATGTCTCTTTGAGTTCCTGCTTTCAGTTCATTGGGTAATGTACCCAAAAGTACAATTTTGGGGTTATATGACAATTCTACGTTTAATTATTTTGAGAAATATTCATATTGTTTTCCAAGCAGCCACTCAATTTTACATTCCTACCAACAGTGTACAAAGGTTTCAATTTCTCCACATTCTTGACAATTCTTATCTTCTGTTTTTTTGGTAGTTGCCATCCTAATAGGCATGAAGTGGGAAAAAGTGGTTTTTAAAAAGTAGTAGATGGATAAACAACTAGGAGAAATAAGAGAAGGAAGGAGGGAAGGATGGACGGATGGACAGACTTACACTATTAGTATATTACACTATTATTCTAGTCATCGTTGTCAAATATACTTGTGGTTGGTAGATACAATACCAATAATAATAATGATGGTGTAATGAGAAGTTTTTTAATGCAAATACAGTTGGATGCATTTGATTAACACTTGTGCTAGCCTTTACTCAGACTGGATTTATGATAGCAGCAAAAGAAAACGTCATGGTTTTTATGTCTGAGACTTAAGGAAAATCTAAATGATCCAATAGAAAATTATTAAGCATCACCCAAAAAATTATCTGGATAGAAGGGGAAATTTTTGCTTTAGTGGCCTTAGTGATTCAGCACATGTGGTTGATATGGAAATGTATTGCATTTACCTAACAAGGAACTTTGAATGGTAATCCTAATGTACAGTGATGAATGAGGGCAGAGAACAAGTTCTACAGAGATTTTCTGGCTTGACACAGCTGCCAAGATGTCATCAGTAACATTGAGTATAGTGAATGAATTGGTGCTAAACTTAAGTGCAAACCCAATAACACAGTCAAAAAAATCCGGCTGCTATGAGATGTACTTGGGTAGGATTTTTAATAACAAATGAGCAATATATTTCCAGCAGGCTATACGTGCTGTAAGATAAGCTTTATAGAAACAGTACACTTTGTATCTTATGTTGACTACTAATAAGGATTTTCATATAAAAGCACAGCAAAGCGATCCATGTACAAAGTAATATAACTCACTTAAAAGACTGCACAAGCAAATTAAAATTAATGGGGAAATTTCTCAGGGAATAAAATTTCTTGAAGATTAGAAACACTGTTCCTCAATAAATAAGCACCCCTGCAGTGTTTAGCACAAAAACTCTATGCTTGATCGTTTTACTATTTCAGCAGGACTGTCAGAGAGGTTGGTCTTTGTGGAGTCCTGTTCCTTTCAGGTGTTAGTAAACTTTCTTGCCAAAGCCCTTCCTGACTGAGATGGAGATGATATTAGAGCCATAGCTGGGACAACCTTCATGCCAAAGGATGTGTGCTGCTAGTTGCAGCTCAGACCCTACATGGCTGGGTGACCTCAGTTGGGTGGGTTCCCCTTTCTGGGGCTCAACTTCTTCATCTGTAAAATGTGAAGGGGGAGGTAATGATCTGTTGTGGGGATGTCATGGATATTCATTCATTCAAGTGTTCACTGAACACCTGCTAGGAGAGACCAGCCTCTCTGACAGTCCTGCTGAAGGGTGGAAACAATCAGGCACAGGTTTTTTATGCTGAACATTCCACAGCGCTTAGTTATTTGTTGAAGAAGAATCTCTCTGATATTCAGGGAACTTTATTCCCTGAGAAATTTTGTGCCAGGCACAACTCTGTCACTAGGAGTTCAATGATAAGCAAAGTCAGAGAAGGGTCCTGCCCCTGATGTTTAGATTCTAATAAGGGATAGACAGTCCTTAACCAAAATAACCCCACAAACAAATGAGTAATCACAACTTCAGTAAGTGCCATGAAGGGTTGATGGAGCACATGGGGATGGGGAGGGCTCATAATGGGAGGATTTATTTCACCCAGGCAGGGAGATCAGGAAGGACCCCCTGGGGACCTGATAGTCAGGGGGCTGGAGAAATGTGGGTTATGGTGGAGAGGAATGAGTTTTGAAGGGATAGGAGATGCTGGGTTCTCATACCAGCACAGCATCTTCTCTCTCTGCATCTCAATTTCCTCATCTCTCAAATATGGGCCTAACATTGAGATCCTTTCACAGTGTTGTGAGGTTTCAGAAGGATGGCATATTTGACAACACCCAATATCATGCTGGCACATCACATTTTCATTTCATTTCTAAAAATAACTTTGGAAGCAGAGATGTGCTGTTTTAGTCAAAGATTTTTTGTAGCTTTGGAGAAAGAATGAAACACCAGCTTTGAGCCTCCTCTAAAAAAATCTGAGCTCACATTCTGCCCTGGAAGTTGCCTGGCTGCTTCCCTTAATCACAGAGCCATGTTTGAATCACTTGACTTTGAAATCCCGGGAATGACTTTGCTGTGTGATTAAGTGACAGAGGCCCAAGGTTTGGGGATTGGCAGAAGTTTAGATGTCCCTGGTCTGATCCCTTGCCCTTTATATACAAGGAAAGGAGGCTGATCACATGAACAACTAAACTGGAATGAAGAGGCAGCCCCTCCTCCATGGTCCTGGGCTCGTCTATACTGTCTCCCTGCCAAATATTCCATGGAAACCTTGGACACTGTCTGATGTCAGGGATACTTGTGAATGCCTGTCCACTTCCTTCTTGAGATAAAACTAGGTTAGTGCTCTCTCATAACTCAAGCCTGAGGTTTATTCTTTTAATCTTCCAAAAACAAACAGAAGGACAGAAATAACATATCCACTGTTTAAGATTAAAATGGCCAACAATAATAAATAATTGCCACAATAGTTTCAGATCAGGGTCTTAATTTATTGGAGGCCATTCAAGAATGTGCAACTCTTAAGTTAATTTTTCACATCTTGTTTGGATCCTCAGAGCCTGTGCTGCCAAAGGAAGGCCATCATATTTCTCATTGCACATGTTATTCTTGTTGATGTGCCAGACATGCAGGAGAGTGAGGTCCTCTCTTCACGGATGGGTAATGAGGATTCCACCCCCCAGAAATTAGTATTTCAAAATATTTTTGCCTATGGAGATTTTGAATAGTTCTCTTCTTTTGCATGGTATATTAGCTGTATTAATGGTTGCAAACAACAAAAACATATGCTGGTTAATTCAAGCAGAAAAGGAATTTATTAAAAGGATGTGGGGTGGTTCAGAGCATAGGCAAGAAGGCTGGGGAACCAACACAGACAGGAAACAGAAGAGGCAAGACTTAGCCCAGGGTTCCACCTCTGGGCTCTCTACTGCTCTGTAGCTACTTCAGATGATCCCTAGTGTCTCTGTGCAACCCTCAAAATTTGTAGCCCTGGGTGGGAGCATCTGTTACCACATCACTGCCACTTGATCACCTTTAGATCACATGATTTCACTTAGGCAAGTACCCACACCCTAGTGTTCAAGAAGAGAGGAAAGAGAGGATCTGTCCCCTTTCTGCCAACGTGCGCCTCCCACCTATCTTGAGATTCTCCCAAAACGATAGGATGTCAGGATGCTAAGTGGCCAACAATAACAACCGTTCATTGTACAAACCCTTGTATCCTTAATTACGTCTTCCATTAACTGGTTGTCCAATTAAAACTGGCCACTCACATGGATTTATTTTGTTCAAAGGTCACATCACATAATAACCATCAGTCTCTCATGCATCTTCATCCTTGTCACCTTCAGCCTCAGCCTTATCAATGTTCTCATCCTCACCCTGTTCACTCACCCCTCTCCTGGGCCCCCATTTCCCTCCATCTCCTCACCCCTCAAACATTCATCTCTTTCTCCTCCCAGTCTTTGACCCTACCTCTATTTCACTGCAAAATAGAAGCAATCACAGAGGAATTCCCGCATGTTCCTACCACCCATCTATTAATGCATCTTCAGCTCACCTCCAGCCAGGCGAGAATAGCCCTTCCAGTCATTCATCAGACCCCAGCAATTGTCTCCTGTCATGTTTTCATTAATTGTTCCTTCTCTAATGTATCATTCCCATTAGCATGCACGTATACTATGGTAATTCCCATCTTAATAAAAAAAAAAAAAAGCCAAAAAGCTCCCTGGAGCCCACTTCCCCGACTAGCTACCATCCAACTTCTTTGTTCCCCTTTAGAGAAAAACTCCTCCAAATAGTTGTCTGTCCTCATTGTGTCCATTTGTTCTCCTCCTACATCTCTGAAACTCACTCAAGTCAGGCTTTCCTCCCATCACGCCACTTCAACAGTTCTTATCAAGGTCACCAGTGACCTCCAGAAGCTGATTCCAATGGCCAGTTCTAATTATTCCCATTGTTGTGACCTGTCTGCCGCATTGGACAAAATTGATCCTTCGTTTCTTGAGGTTGTCCTCTGTGACCATGTGGATGCCTTCTCTCTCAATTTTCCTCTTCCTGCCCTAGCCATGCTTTTCCAGTCTTGTTGGCTGATACCTCCTCATCTTCAACTCGTAAATATGAGTGAGTCCTCATCTCTATCTCTACTCATTTCCTAGTGATCGTATCTAGTCTGTCCCAAATGTATCCCTAGCCCAGACTCCTCCTTCAACTCTGGACTCATGCATCCACCTGCCTTAATATCTCCTTTAAAATCCAATAGGCATTTGGATTTTCTCTGCTGAACCTTCTCGACCCAGTCTTTCCCATCTCAATAAATGACAACTTTTTTCTGCTAGTTATTGAATCCAAAATCCTTGGAGCAGTCCTTGACTCCTCTTTTCCTAACACCCTTCATCCAGTCCATGAGGAAAATCTGTTGGCATGACCTTTGAACTATGTCCAGAATATGACCCCATCTCACCCCCTCGGCTGCCACCACCCTGGCCTTCACATTCATCTTCTCACACCTGGATTGTCACAAGAGCCTCCTACCTAGGCCCCCTGTTCCTTTCCTGGCCACTCCACAGACCGTTCACATCACAGCCAGTGCGAGCTTCCTTTAAACATGAACATTCAGTCACACTGCTGCTCTGCTCAGAGTCCTGAAGGGGCTTCCAAGGGTCAAACCAAGGTCCCCACGCTGGCCCACAAGGCCCTGTGGGATCTGCTGCCTCAACTCCCTTGGCCCCTGTGAGCTCATTCCTTCCTGCTCTCTTTATCACTCCTCTCCAGCTGCACTGACCTCCTTGCTGTTACCTGCACGTGCCAGGCACATGCCCACCTCAGGGACTTCTCCTTTGCTAGTCCCCACATACCTGTGTTTCTTGCTCCCCTTCTTTCTTTGGGTTTGTACTGAAAGGTCACCTCATCAGTGAGGCTTCCCTGATCACCTTATTGTAAATTGCACCCCATCTCCCTTGCAAGTCTGGCACCTTCTATGCTCCTTACCCTTTGTAAGTTTTCTCCATAGCTCTTATCACAATCTGACACACATATTTGCTTCTTTTTGTGTGTGTTTTCTCTCTCCCTGAAGCGACAAGGACTCTGTTTTCTTTGCTGCTTCTTCCCTAGCACAGAGTAGTGGCTGGCACGTGGTAGGCACTCAAAAATAACCAAATGAATTCATGTACAAATGAATCCCACGCTTAGGTTATTAAATGCCTTATAGTTTTTGAAGTTTGATGTACAAGATTTCCTGTGAGCCTCTAAACAGTCTAGTGAGTTAGGCAAGGTAGAACCCTGTGCTTTACATGAGGAAGCTGAGGCCCTAGAGCTAACTGATTGCCCAAGGACCCATGGCTGGTTAATGGGGCTCCTGGAACTTGTAGTTCCAATCTCAGTTTCTGCCCCCCACCTTCAACTACCCCCTGTGCCTCATGTTATATTAGTGTAGGCCTCAGGGCATTCATTGCTGTCTATTTTTCATTACAGTATGGATGAGAAAACCCTGTATCTAGCTTTGGGGGCTGTGAAGAACATCTCCCTAAACATCTCTATCTCCAACCTCGGGGATGATGCCTATGACGCCAACGTGTCCTTCAATGTTTCCCGGGAGCTCTTCTTCATCAACATGTGGCAGAAGGTAAGGAGGGCATCCCTGTAAAGAGCGGTTGTTCCATCTGGTACGCTTGCCGGCTTTCATTATAGCCTGGAATAGGCAATGATTCTACAAACACTAATGCTTTCTGTGGTGGACTATCATTTAGAATGATTAGAACTTTTTTCATCCTGGACTTCGAAAATATGTTGGTATAGCCATAAATACCCTTAGAAATATGTTGGTATAGCTGTAAATACCCATAGAGTGCCAGAGAAGTGGCTGTAGTTACATAGTCTCCCATCCCTTCTCTCTTGTGGAATCCTCTCCCTATGGTTTTACATCTGGCCCCTTCTTGGAGATGGTACAGTTGCTGTCTCCAGCAAACACATGTTCTGGAGAATTCCAGTTTTAGGTCAGTAGTTGTGAAAGTAAGGGCAGATCACTGCTTGTTGTGCTAGGTATTACATATAATGTACTTGATGTTTCTACTAGAGGGTCACTGCTTTGGCCTGTGTTTTGGATTATTTATTTATTTATTTATTTTGGAGACAAGTCTCGCTCTGTCACCCAGGCTGGAGTGCAGTGCCACAATCTCGGCTCACTGCAACCTCCACCTCCTGAGTTCAAGTGATCCTCCCACCTCAGCCTCCCAATTAGCTGAGACTACAGGTGTGCACCTGGCTAATTTTTGTATTTTTTGGTAGAGACAGGGTTTTGCCATGTTGTCCAGGCTTTTCTCGAAATCCTGACCTTAAGTGATCCGCCTGCCTCAGCCTCCTGAAGTGCTGGGATTACAGGTGTAACCCACCGCCCCGGCCTTCCTAACATATTTGAATGAATTGAGGTAGTTAAATTATTTCCACAAATTGAGTGAGTTTTTTTTAGAGTGAATTAATTTGAAGTGAAGTTTATATAGTGTGACTCAAAGGTACAGTGCTGGTATTCTTCCCTACCTGTAAATCACCCCGAGTGTACTACCTCTCAGAGGAAGTGGAACAGGCTTCCCCACAGACAAGGGGGAACAAGTAGACAAAAGTCGATACCGTTCTACCCAGTGTTGCTCTAACTGTTGATAGCTGTTCAGCTGGGACTGCTTGCAGCTTTTTAATATTTACAGCATTGAACAGGGGTGCCTTGTTCTTTATGTTAAAATGGAACCACAATCACTTTCTGCGGAAAACCTTCACTCTGCCCACTGATGAGCACTGGGCATACATTGAGCAGGTCAATGGCATTTGTTCAGGCACATATTCTGTGGGCTCAATAGTGTTGACAGGATTGTGCCAAGCCTGCCCAGCTTAGGGGACAGCTGAAATGCTCAGAGCCACCAACAGTAGAGGCAGTCCAAAACTTTCCAAGAATTCATCTCAGATTCCCTGCTGCTTTGTAGCTTTCAGGAGCTCAAGGGTTGAGGGAGGCCACAAAAGCAATCAAGGACTGCAGGAGGGGTGTGCTTTCCATCCACTTTCTATACCCTAAAAATTATCACTGGATTAAGCCCAGTCAAGAGAGAACCAAGTGTCTGTAAGGTTCAAGTATCGCTGGCCACACACACAGTATCTTTTACAGAATCACATGTGCTGTGATGCCATCTCCCTGTGCAGGGTGGGATGGTAGGTGGGGGAGAGGGGCTTCCTTGGGGATTTGACCTGTGGAACTCGTCTCTATGGTAACTGAAAAGATGTAGTTGGCGACTGGGTCATTACGTTACATAGATTTCTCTCACTCAGGACCCATGTAAGAAATTTCTTTCCAGCCTCAGACTTAGAAATAGCTGTGCTTTGCCTGAGTATTTTGGCTTGTTTTTACCTTGTGACTGACTAGGCTTCATTCTCTTTATTGGCTGCTAGAAAGTTCAGAGCTGACCCCACTCTGTCAGTATATAGGACTTAGTCTTACTGTTTTATAAACTCAGTAGTCCTCTGTATCTTGCTTTGCTCCCCCTTTACCATGTTTTTCTTTTTAACTTGGAGATTGCATAATATTCTACCATATGGATATACTATGGATTTACCTAAAAAATTCCTCTTATTCTGTATTCAGATTATTCCCAGTTTTTATGTTAAGTAAAATTGTGATGAATGTCTTTTACAGAGATTAGTACCAGTAAATGGTCATTTCCTTAGCTCTGTAACTTTTCAGAGGATGTGAAGTCACAATTTTGACCACCTACTATACACCAGGGACTTTTTGCACTCTTATCCCCATCCCTTCCTCACTGCATGAGGCCCAATGTGTGTGATTTATTAGAGGAGCACTCTCAGGAGAAGAGGGGCAAGGGATCAGGGGCGGGCAGGGGAAGGGCTGGGAGGGGTGTGCTGTCGAGTCAAAGCTAGCCTTGGTCTGATTTATGAGCTGGGAAGAAGTGGAGAAACGCTGGAGCGTAAATCACTCTGCAGAATTGTCCCCCCTTGAAGCTGCTGGGGATAGCATCATTTTCTACCCCTGTATCGTCACTGGCCACTGGGGGGATGCAGGGATGGTGAGTAGCCTCCCAAGCATACTGGACAAGGAGGCTCTAGGAAGTCAAAGACAACGTGCCTGAGAAGGCCACAGGTACAAGCCATTGACCACTGTAGCTGGCCACGGGAAATATGGGAGCACATTATTTTGATCTCTTTGCCGTTGAATTCCAGCAACCTTTGAAACCTTTGTCACAAGGAACCCTAGATTTCAGTTCGACAGAAACTTAACAGGGTATCGGGCTCTTCGGAATGTGTTGAGTGTTAGCTCCAGAATGGTAATGGAGTACGGAGATGTCTTGTAGCTGCTGTGGAGGCAGGGCCAGCCAGAAAAGCAGATGGGCAAGATGACCCTCAGGGTGGCAGGAAGAGGAAGGGAAAAGAAACAGAAACCACCCTTCCAGGACTCCAGCCATGCTGCAAGGTTGACAAACAGGGGATGTAAATGGCATCACCCAGCCCCAAGCAGGATTCTGACAGTACCCAGTGGCTAGTTAGGGGCACCAGGAGAGCCTACCAGACCTGCTTAACAACCCACAGGCCTAACAGGACCAACATGGGCCTGCGAAAAGATTCTAATGGGTAAACTAAGGAAAGCATGACTAAGAGACAGAGGGAAAGCATAAGTTTTAAAAAGATTATTAATAGAAAACAAAAGTTAAATTTTACAGAGCATCTATGTTTGTTCTTGATGAAAGTCAAAAAAAAATGAACACAGTGAAAGATCAGATAGTAGAACAAGAGACTGTAAGAAAATGGAATGAACTGGGAGGCAAGCAAAAATACATGTTATGGATGGGATAAAGAAATGTTACAATGAAACCAGGAAATCAGCGGCAGAATTAAAAGATGTTATACTCAGGAAAGAGCAGAATCAGCAGAACAGAAAATTGATTTAATGATGTGGAGGTGTTTTTGAGAAGCTCTGAGAATTCGAAGAAAAAGAAAGAAGCAATAAAAAAGGATGACAGTGAGGACTATATTGTGGAAGGTGGAGACTGGAAAACAGCAAAGAAAAAATGGTTCCAGAATAATTGGAACAGAAGCCATTCCTTAGACAGCAAAGGAGGATCTCCATTTCTTAAAATGGGTGCAGCAGACACCCAGCTAAAATATTTAAAACATTTTAATGCCTAGAAATAGCTTCATGAAATTTTTAATTTTAAGGATATGAAAATGATACTATTAACAGCAGAAAACAAAGAAACCAGTTTCTACAGACTTTTCTGTAACATTAATGTCCAAAGTTAGAACAGTATATTCCATCGTGAATTTTAAATTTGACACACAGCCAACTTGCCCTCCATTGTGAAGTCAAAATAAAGATATACTCAGATATATGAGAATTCCTAGGTTATTACCTCTTCTAGTTTGGATTTCCCCAAAAGCATACCCTGATACAATGATATAGGTACAGATAGTTTATTTGGGGGTGGGGGATTTCAGTGGTGAGTTTAGACAGGAAAGAGGAAAGACAGGAAGGTGTGCATTTATAAGCGGGTTACTGCTGTGGGCACCTTGGGCTTGTCTTCCTCAGACCCTCCGAGAGACTGTGTGTAACAAACCTCAGATCCATTCCCCTCCAGGATGAGGAAGCTACTGGAGGACTGATCCCCCTGCTCCTGTCATTAATCATGGAGAACCGCTCACTGTGTGTGAACTCTCCGGCACTTCCAGCCTTCTCTAAGTAGGCCCACACTCCCTGGGGCAGGGAAGCAACTCAACTCGGGCAGAAAGATGTGGGAAGCCTTTGACCTGGAGGGGCGTGGCTTCAGGTGACCAGGACTCTGGCTGGTTCTGGGGAATATGAGCGAGGTGCTGGCCGCATCTGCTATAGTAACTATGAGAGCTTCCTGAAAAGTAGTTATTTACAGATTACTACTCAAGAATACAAAAGTAGTTGAATAAAAAGTGTGCCACAGTCAAATAAGCATAGAATGAAGCAAAACAATTTTTATAAATATTTATGATAGTAAACAAATGTTAAAAAAAAGTATTGCCATGGTAAATGCATAATTTAAAAGAATAATAAAAATAAAAAATAATCCCATAATCTCAGTTATACCAATAACAATTTGAGAAGAAAGTTGACTTTGTGACTGCTCTGCTTCACTTTCTTCAGGAAGGAGTTCAGACTCCTCAGCTCCTGAGCCTGGTCCTGCCCGCCTTCCTTTCTCCTCGACTCCTGGCTCACCACGCCCCCACATACTCACTTGAATCAGTCGCCACTTAATAGCAAAGCTGCCTTTACCCAGGAATCACCCCCACCCCATTTTTGTTTAATGAACTACTCTGTCCTTAAATCTCAGCTCAGAGACCCCGTGTGCAGGCTCCCCACCTGGCTGCACAGGATCTGTCCACAGAATAGATAGATGGATGGATGGATGACTGGGTGGATGGCTGAGTGGATAGATAGGTAGGTAGGTAGGTAGATGACTGGCTGGGTGACTGGGTGGGTGAGTGGGTGGATAGTTATGTGGATAGGTGACTGGGGATGGCTGGTTGGGTGGATGAGTGGGTATGTGGGTGGATGAGCAGGTAAGTGGATGACTGGCTGGGTGGATGGGTGTGTGGGTGGATGGGTGTGGGTGGATGGGTGAGTGGGTGGTTGGCTGGGTGGATGGGTGTGTGAGTGGATGCCTGGCTGGGTGTATGGGTGGGTAGGTAGGTAGATGGATGGTAATTCATTTTGTCCAAAGTTAGAGAGACTTAAGGCCCAGGCCTCCAAGGTTACCTATATTCTCTGTCCTCACACAGTCAATTAGTTAGATATTAGCTTCTAAGACCGAATACAAAATATCACCTGCAATGGATTTGTCTGTCTTCTTCTAAGGCAAGGCTACTTTCGTAGATTTATTCTGGATTATTTTTTCCTTTGAGAGAACGCTGCTTATAAAGACATAGGATACACATGGATGACCATCTGCTGGCTTTTTTCTCTCCTAAAGAAAGCTAACTTGAAAACACATTATAAAAAAGAGGGCTTCGGCTGGGCGCGGTGGCTCAAGCCTGTAATCCCAGCACTTTGGGAGGCCGAGATGGGCGGATCACGAGGTCAGGAGATCAAGACCATCCTGGCTAACATGGTGAAACCCCGTCTCTACTAAAACATACAAAAAACTAGCCAGGCGAGGTGACGGGCGCCTGTAGTCCCAGCTACTTGGAGGCTGAGGCAGGAGAATGGCATAAACCCGGGAGGCGGAGCTTGCAGTGAGCTGAGATGTGGCCACTGCACTCCAGCCCGGGCGACAGAACGAGACTCTGTCTCAAAAAAAATAAAATAAAATAAAAGAGGGCTTAATTTGTTGGTGGCTACTCTGCTGGCTGGCTTGTGCTGTCCAGCCAGAGCTCAGGGTATAATGATCGGCAACTGGGTTTCCTCAGGGCAGGCCCAGTGCACCGTGTTGCCTGCTGGGTAAGGAACCAGCGAAGCCTCACTACAGAGTGAGATTCCTGGGGTGCCCTGTGGGAGCAGTGAGAGGGAGCCCCGGGGGCAGGGGAGGGGTGCATGGTTAAAAAGGAGCATAAGGAAGAATAGATAACCA
Source organism: Piliocolobus tephrosceles (assembly GCF_002776525.5). Lineage (NCBI taxonomy): Eukaryota > Metazoa > Chordata > Mammalia > Primates > Cercopithecidae > Piliocolobus > Piliocolobus tephrosceles. The sequence continues at coordinate 98,947,291 of NC_045435.1, read as the reverse complement.
CTGCATCACACCAGGGTCACCATTCACACTGGGTTCCATGTAAACGATACCTCCACAGAATATAATGTGAATGGTGTCCCTGGAGATATACAGCTCTGTGGCCCTGGAGTCAAGGTAAAGCCTTGTTTTAATTTCTTGCCATGGAGCCGTTTGGCACAAAGGGATTTGGCTCTTCTTGCCTTTGTCGAACAGCCACGGATTTGTTTGGACAGCAGTTATTGAATACCTGCTAAATGCCAGGGACTGTCCCAGCCACAAGGAGACACAAAGATCTAGTCCCTGCTCCCAGGGAGCTCACAGCCTAATGGGGCCAAAGGCATGTCAGTAAGCAATTAAAGCACAAGGTGCCAGCTGCTCTACAGAGGTACTGAAAAGTTGTTTGAAGCATAGATATGACAAGGTAAAGCAAGTCATTACCACAGTAGCTAGTGCCATGTTGGACAGAATCCTTGGATGAGTGCTTAAGGTACATGGATGAGCCTCCAAAGGATCTGGTATCAGCTGATTCCTACATTGCAGAGCTAGGGTGGGTGGAATGGGTCAGTTTATTTGGCTGGTGAAGGAGGGACCTAGGTTGGAGCAGGGATGAGAGGGCAGAACAGAGCAAAGGAGGTGGGGGAGGAGAGAACCCAGAGGATGGAAAGAGGCTGCCCATGTTGAACAAAGGGCCAGTAACATTTCTGGTGGCAGAGAGATGTCAGGACATTTTTGCCTGCTGTTACAGGCCTGTCAGGATTTCACCACTCATTGGTTCTAAGAAATCTCCCCTCCCCACCTCATTCTGTTTTGTTTTTAGCCCCTTCTGGATTTCTGCACTCATGAATGCCTCATGTGACCAGGGGTAGGCAGGGAGAAAAACTCAAAGAAGGGGCTGGGGTTATGTGTACATCTTCATGATATTGACTGTATGGCATGCATGGAAACAGACATGGACATGAAAGGATAAGCTTCAAGCCAGGTGCATGAGGGCTCCCAGCTGGCTTTTGGGTACAAAGAGGATGCAGCAGCTTGCCACAGAGTGACAGAGGAGGCCATGCTAGGAGAGAAGGGAGAACAAGCGGGGCAGGCACCCTGGCCTGACTCTTCTACACAATGTGATATGCTGTCTTGGTTGGGGTCTCCCAGATGCCTAGGAATTCAGGGAAATTTCTTTATTTGGGAGATGCAAGAAACAATGGTAGGGGGTTGAAGTGATATGGTAGGGAGGTGAAACAATGGTAGGGAGGTGAAGTGATACAGGCAGGAGGCAGTGAATGAAAAGTGAGCTGTTAAACCAACTATTGCAGTGGGCAATGGAGCTTATTCCTGCAGGGCAACTCTAGGAAGAGTAAGGGAGCTGGGGGATTTATACTCCTTTCCCCAAGAGTCAAGAATTGAGGTCTCCCGGGGCTATTTATATTCTCCAGTACTCCTGCCCTCCCATAGGCGTGGCAGGAGAGACCTACATGGTTTTGGAAAAATGCTCTTGGGTGTAGAGATGCCGGAATATAGCCCCTGGCAGCTGGAAGTGGACTGGAGCATCCTGAGAGTGCAAGTCATGTAGTCAGGGCTCACCAGCCTCTGCCAAAGAGGCCCATAGGATTAGAAGTATCTCTAACCTTAGCACCTCACTTTCTAGGCTCTTAGAAGTTGTAGGTTGGTCTGATAGAGCCTCGCTGAGGTTCTCATACAAGATCTAGTAGCATACACCTCACAGTGTGCAGGAGTAGGGTGAGGCAGGTATGGTATGTGGATGAAGAGGATCAGGGTGGGGCAGGAGGAAGCAGTGAAGACAGTGGGAAGATGGAGGGTTCCAGCCTCACCCACAGGGCAGCAGGCTCCCAGCAGCATTCAGTGGTTGCCAGGTGGGAGTGAGGCCTAGCACACTCTAGTTTCTAATATAACCCAGAAATCTTATGACTTTGGCAGCTAATTAAAATGTTTTCTGAACATCATATGAACCAAACAAAACATGTCCAGTGACTGCATCCAGCCTGTAGGCCACCAGCCTGTGACCTCCAGTCTGGCTGTTTTCCGTATGTTCTAGTCCGGATCTGCGTTTCTGGTGGAACTTAGTCTGTCTGCAGTCTTACTGTGTTTCATGTTCTCCCCTTGGCAACAGATAAACTAGTCAAAGAGATGAGAGTTTGGGGCTTCAAGTGTCCGAGTGTTTGGGGAAGGAGAGGAGTGGAGAGGGTCAACCGGAACATAGTGTTCATGGAGTTTTTAGAACTCATGATGCTTTGAAAACTGTTTGCTGGCTGGAATGTTTGTACTTCACGGTGATTGCAAGAAGCAACTAAGCTGGAGTTCGAATTTTAGAAGCTGCTAGAAGTAAAATAACAGGCAATTAGTGTGAAATAGAGGGAAAGTGTAGCTTTAGTGACCAGCAGATGCAGAGTTGAGATTCCAACTCTGTTTCTGATGGCCAGTGTGGCCTTGGGTCAGGGGTCTTCTCTCTGTGCCTCAGTTTCTTTCTCTTTAAAGTGGGATTGTGCCAAGGATAAATGAGTCCTACACCATCATGTACAGTCCCACTTGTACATGATGGGTACCTACCATGGTAGCCCCAACTCTGCCACACATGAGCTTATACGTTATAGCTCATTCATTTACTCAGAAGGGATATACTGATCACCTACTTCAGACCAAGATTAAATAATGCTGAGGGGGAAGAGGAAAGTAAGGCAAGAATATAGAACATAGAATGTATATCAGGGAGTGATAACTCTTCCTTTTAAGACAAAAATTATCAGTCATTGTCTTAATGAAGGACTGAGAAAGAGAGAGAGAGTGTGTGTGTGTGTGTGTGTGTCTGTCTGTCTACATACTGTAAAAATAGAGACAGTGTTAAACTGAACATTTTTTAATTTAATGAGTTGCTTGTACTTAAGAAAATAAAATTACATGAAAATTAATGTGAAGCAGTAAATAGAGGTCAGTTCAATAAATGTCTGTGTTGGCTTTTGTGACTTCTGATTTTTTAAAAATAATGCTTGTTGACTTTTTTCCATTTACTTACCATTTGCTTAAGTACTGGAGTTTTTGGCTTAGGGATACTGACTTTTTAAAATCCAAGATATATAATTGTTCAAATATGTGACACATGTCATATATAATAGCGAAGTTTAGATAATGAGAAGAATAATGCCCTCCATAAACAAAGGCAGGGGACTAGGTCTTGAGTCTTTCAGACTGGGCAGGGAGGCATCTGGCCCAAAGGGCTGGAGGAATGTGGTATGGGATTCAGACTTTTTATCAGGTAGGCAGTGATGAGCCATTTATGGGATTTGAGAGAGGTCTGGACTGAGAGAACAGAGAAGGAAGAACAGAGGCTAGAGACATCTTAGAGGAAGAACAAAGAAATAGCACTGACAGGCCAGGAAAGTCAGAGACTCAGTGTTGGGACTGCTGGAAGAAAGAAAAGTGAGGAAGAGGGATGCTTGTGAACTCAGCGGGGAGAACCCAGATCCTCTACTCCTGATCATGCTCTAGCGCACAGAGTACTGTAAGCTCATGAGGAATGTGCTTCATGCCTGGCATCGGTTGGCCATAAATCACTGAATTTGGCTTATAAGACGTTGCATCATCTTCTGATGTTCTTGAGAGACTGAGATAGATGGATAGGCCCTAGATCCTTATTTCCTCCATGACAGGGTATTGTGGGAGGGGTGATGATGTTCTAAGGGAAGCTCATTTTTGCTGTTTCTAAGGAGTATAATTTGAGTTCCAAGCTAAACTGGTCTTCCAAGTTGGGCTTTGGAGGCAGTAAAGCACCAAGTCAACTTTCAAGGCTTTCAGTGGCTTATTCTTTATGACAAGAGGCATCAAGGGCTTGTAAGTTTGTTTTTCTTGTCAAGTGATTCTTCAGTTTGTGTCTACCTTTACCACAGAAAGGGCGGTCCCTTTCTTTCAGGAATGGTTCTCTCTTCACTTTCAAGGCAGACAGCTCAAGATGGCGCCAGGTGATAAAACAGATCCACTTACTAATCTGGATAGAGCAGGAAGGACTTAAACACTTATGTGTTTGTATACCTTTATTTGAGGGAGTGCTTTGGCCTGTTTTTAGACAGAAGGTTCCATGCAGAAACTGCATCTGTGCAGGCAAACAAAGCAAATTGTGTTAGCAGAGCCAGGAAACCAAGCATTAAGCAACAGAATGGTTCTTAGGCAGAAGTGAGCCTCATCCCTCTGTGCTGGGACAGATTACAAACAGGCTTCCTTCACTCTGCGGCTTTCATTCAGGGCAGGGACTGATTTTCATTGTGTTCTGTTTTCTCTGCTGTCTCTTGTCAAATTAATGGTAGCCTCAAGTAAAATGCAACCCTTAGATGTTTATAGTCATCTTGGCCCAGCCATTAAGATGATGAATGAACTCACTGCTTGCCCTGGTAAGAGAGCCCTGAGGGTGGATGCCAGTACTTAGAAAATAGTAAGTCTTTTCCACCCTCTTCCTGTCTTTAATCCAGTGCCCCAAGCCCCCTGGTGACTTAACCTTGAACTTCCTGCATAACACCAGGTAGGAAAGCCTCACCTGGCTCGAAGCCCACTTGAGGCTCCAACACAACAGCAAGCTCTTTACTTGGTTTTGTTGGTCTTCCCCATCCGCTTATCAGAGGGAAACTCGGCATTCCTCAGAGACCTTTCAGTGTTTCTCAGTTGCTTCTGCAGGCCTTTCCCTTCCTCCTTGAGAGGACAAGAGAAGGTGGTGGGGAGCAGGCCCCGCCAGCCTTGTTTGTATTTCCTCACCTGGATTACCTGTGGCCCTTGCATCAGGGAGAGCCCAGCCTTGAGTGAAACTGCCTGGAAGAGAGGCTGGGCGCTTCCTGTGGCATTCAGCAGTGAGGAAGTGGTGGAGAAACGCAGATGTCCATTTCAAATCATAAGGCGGCTTCAGTGTTCCACGGCGGGGCTCAGCTTTCACGTATATGAAAAGCTTCATTTGTGTATTCACTGCGTTTGGAAGGAAGGCTATGTTTTGCTTTAGAAATGTCAACAGAGCTGTAGCTACGACAAGGATCAATTAAGAAGGACGTTTCCCAGAGCCGCAAGACTTGAGTGAATCTGTGGGGGGAATTTAGAAAACATGTGTTAAACCTCTGGATTTTTTTTTCTAGCTAACTGCAAAACAGCAATTTAATAATTTCCTCTTTTAAGGGGAAAGGGGGGAGTCTTGGATTTTAAATCTTCTTCCTAAAGCAGCACAGCATCTCTTGAAGAGAAAGCCATGAAAGACTACTAAACTAAGGCGAATAAAATAAAATTTTAAAACTTGAGAACTTCGATGACCTAGTCTGGGTTTCCCTGAGCAGATCCTGAGAGAAGGGCTCACAGGCAAGTGGTTCATAAAGGTTGTGTTTCCAGGGGGAAGACAGGTAGGGAGTGGAGAGACGCAGGACAGGGCAGGACAGAAACTCAGGCAGAGTCCCTCAGAGCGTGGCCTCAGCCTGATCCTGCAAGAGGGATCAGAAGTGTGAGTTACACCAAGGTACTGTCCCATCTCCAGCTTAGGAAGCTGGGTTTTGTTCACCCATAAACACCAGTCATTGGTGAAGGGCCACTTAGGGAGGAATAAGTGGTGGAAAGTGGTCCCAGGTACTTTCCACCCAGGGGTGAAGTGTAGACAGTGGGGCTCCAGTAGCTTAAGGGCAGAAGAAGACCCACGGTTCTGGCTCTTGGAGGCAAATGAAGACTGAAGCCATAGTGTGCATATAAAGGGAGTCCAAGGAGCATCGGGTGGGGCATTGAAATTGTTTACTATGGTCAGTTTACCTTCAACTGGTTTCCTTCTTGTTCTGAAGGATATATTAAAGCATGTTGACAAAAGTCTTTGAACTCTTGAGGTGTTTGTATGATATTCTGTGTCAGTTGCACATGTGATGTTTCTACCAGCATCTGAATTGGGGAATTGACATACAGATGCCTGTGGAATTTAACAGAGAATGTGAATGTACGGCTACAGTCCATCACCATCCAGCTTGCCAGGGCTGTCATTTCATCCTTTTGAGGCCAGGCTTACAGACAGTCTGGGCTTCCATTGCCCCCATGCTCTGCCTGTGATGTGTGGTGGCCTCTGGCATTGTTCTAACTCAGGTACCTGAGCATAACTAGTGAGGCTGTCCTGCTCTCCCAAGCAAGTCTGTGTTTAAAATCAGTTAGGAATATGTTAGGCTGCATGTAACAGAAAAGCCACCTTTTTTAGCAGCTGATCTTTGTGAGACTTTTATTTTTCTTTGGTAATAATAAATTGAGAAATGGGCGTTTCAGGGCTAGTATGCACCTGTGTGGTGCCCACAGGAACCCTATTCCTTCTGTCTTTCCTCTCAGCCTGTCTTCATAGGGGGTTTCATCTCCATACTCCAAGGCTGGGCTCTCCCTGATGCTGCTTTTTGGTTTCTGCTTCTGACACTACAGCTGCATTCCAAGCAAGAAGGAGGAGAGGGACAAAGGGCAAAAGGTCTGCCCCCTTTTAAAGAGTTTTCCTAAAGCTCCACTTGACATTTTCCACATACATCTCATTGGCCAGCACCATGCCACCAGGAGGGGTGGCAAATGAATTTTCTCAGCCGGACACATCGCCACTCTAGACAGAATCAGAGTTGTGTTTACTGGGAGGAAGGGAAGAGCGGCCATTGGGAAGCACCAGCAGAGTCAGCAGGGCAGAGACCTGAGAGAGGTAGTTTGTGAGTATATATCCCTGAGATTCATAGCAGAACTGGGGAAGGACTGCCCAGTGAGTCCACTCCCTTCAGTATGTGTCAGACACTGATCAATTATAAGATGATCTTTATCTGTCCACCTTATGTATCTTCACTAACGTGTATTTCTTATTTTCACAAAATGAAGCCATTTCAATGATGTTGTCAATGTATTTGGATTTCTGTCCTTCAACAGAGGTACCACAGCTCTAAACTAGGTCAATGCATGCAATAAAGACCAAGTTTCAGAACCCCTGTCCTTCGGACCATTTGGTGTATATCATTTCCAGGCCCTTCTTCACTGTTCTGTTTATCACTCCCTGTGCTGTCTCTAGTTTGGCATTTTCCTCTTTAAAATAGAACCCAGGTCTGAACTGCAATTCAACCAGCCCAGCTTAGTTATTATTGTCCCGAGTCTAAACATGGTATTTCTGTTAATGTGGTAGCCACAGCACAATTCTATTTATTCTTGAGGCATTCCCTCTTGTGTTTTCGTAGTCTTTTTGTGTTATTTGGAAGTGTAATCATGTCATTTATAGCCTTGCTACTCAAATATGGTCCATGAACCAGCAGTGCGACATCACCTGGGAGTGTGTTAGAAATGCAGAATCTCAGGCCCCAGCACTGCGGGATCAGGATATGCATTTTAACAAGATCGTTGGGTATTTGTATGAAAATGAAAAATTGGAAGCAGGGCAAGATATCCAGGGCCTCAGAGGAAAATCTCAGATTAAAACGATAAGGAGGTCCCTTCCTAGAGATGAGAAAGTCACTCAGAGGCTACCATGGCCTAAGACTGAAACAAAGAGAACATGTCTGTATACAACGAAAGAAAAGGAGAAAAGGTTCCCTGGGCCAGAGAGTGGCTAGAGAGTCGATTGTACTCAGACTTGCTGTGTTACCAACAGGTAATATACGGGACAGTCAGGACCTACACATGGCTAAATCCAGTAGTCATTTTTCAGTCTTCTTTCTGGACCTGTCAGCATCTATTAGCACAAATAACGACTACTTTTATCATTATTATTGTTATACTTTAAGTTCTAGGGTACATGTGCACAACGTGCAGGTTTTTTACATAGGTATATATGTGCCATGTTGATTTGCTGCACCCATTAACTCCTCATTTACATTAGATATTTCTCCTAATGCTATCCCTCCCGCCGCCCCCCACCCCATGACAGGCCACCATGTGTGATGTTCCTCGCCCTGTGTCCAAGTGTTCTCATTGTTCAATTTCCACCTATGAGTGAGAACATGCAGTGTTTGGTTTTCTGTCCTTGTGATAGCTTGCTCAGAATGATGGTTTCCAGCTTCATCCATGTCCCTGCAAAGGACATGAACTCATCCTTTTTTATGACTGCATAGTATTCCATGGTGTATATGTGCCACATTTTCTTAATCCAGTCTATTATTGATGGACATTTGGGTTGGTTCCAAGTTTTTGCTATTGTGAATAGTGCCACAATAAATATATGTGTTCATGTGTCTTTATAGTAGCATGATTTATAATCCTTTGGGTATATACCCAGTAATGGGATCGCTGGGTCAAATGGTATTTCTAGTTCTAGATCCTTGAGGAATTGCCACACCATCTTCCACAATGGTTGAACTAATTTACACTCCCACTAACAGTATAAAAGTGTTCCTATTTCTCCACATCCTCTCCAGCATCTGTTGTTTCCTGACTTTTTAATGATTACCATTCTAACTGGTGTGAGATGGCATCTCATTGTGGTTTTGATTTGCATTTCTCTGATGGCGAGTGATGATGAGCATTTTTTCATGTATCTGTTGGCTGCATACATGCCTTCTTTTGAGAAGTATCTGTTCATATCCTTTGCCCACTTTTGGATGGTGGTGTTTGTCTTTTTCTTGTACATTTGTTTAAGTTCTTTGTAGATTCTAGATATTAGCCTTTTGTCAGATGGGTAGATTGCAAAATTTTCTCCCATTCTGTAGGTTGTCTGTTCACTCTGATGGTAGTTTCTTTTGCTGTGCAGAAGCTCTTTAGCTTAATTAGATGCCATTTGTGTATTTTGGCTTTTGTTGCCATTGCTTTTGGTGTTTTACTCATGAAGTCCTTGCCCATGCCTATGTCCTGAATAATATTGCATAGGTTTTCTTCTGGGGTTTTTATGGTTTTAGGTCTAACATTTAAGTCTTTAATCCATCTTGAATTAATTTTTGTATAAGGTATAAGGAAGGGATCCAGTTTTAGCTTTCTACATATGGCTAGCCAGTTTTCCCAGCACTATTTATTAAATAGAGAATCCTTTCCCCATTGCTTGTTTTTGTCAGGTTTGTCAGAGATCAGATGGTTTTAGATGTGTGGTGTTATTTCTGAGGCCTCTGTTCTGTTCCATTGGTCTGTCTCTCTGTTTGGTACCGGTACCATGCTGTTTTGGTTACTATAGCCTTGTAGTATAGTTTGAAGTCAGGTAGCGTAATGCCTCCAGCTTTGTTCTTTTTGCTTAGGATTGTCTTGGCAATGCATGCTCTTTTTTGGTTCCATATGAACTTTAAAGTCGTTTTTTCCAATTCTGTGAAGAAAGTCATTGGTAGCTTGATGGGGATGGCATTGAATCTACAAATTACCTTGGGCAGGATGGCCATTTTCACAATATTGGTTTTTCCTGTCCATGAGCATGGAATGTTCTTCCATTTGTTTGTGTCCTCTTTTATTTCATTGAGCAGTGGTTCGTAGTTCTTCTTGAAGAGTTCCTTCACATCCCTTATAAGTTGGATTCCTAGGTATTTTATTCTCTTTGTAGCAGTTGTGAATGGGAGTTCACTCATGATTTGGCACTCTGTTTGTCTGTTATTGGTGTATAGGAATGCTTGTGATTTTTACACATTGATTTTGTATCCTGAGACTTTACTGAAGTTGCTCATCAGCTTAAGGAAATTTTGGGCTGAAACGATGGGGTTTTCCAAATATACAATCATGTCATCTGCAAACAGGGACAATTTGACTTCTTCTTTTCCTAATTGAATACCCTTTATTTTTTTATCTTGCCTAATTGCCCTGGCCAGAACTTCCAACACTATGTTGAATAGGAGTGGTGAGAGAGGGCATCCCTGTCTTGTGCCAGTTTCCAAAGGGAATGCTTCCAGTTTTTGTCCATTCAGTATGATATTGGCTGTGGGTTTGTCATAAATAGGTTTTATTATTTTGAGATTTGTTCCGTCAGTACCTAGGTTATTGAGAGTTTTTAGCATGAAGGGCTGTTAAATTTTGTCGAAGGCCTTTTCTGCATCTATTGAGATAATCACGTGGTTTTTGTCATTGGTTCTGTTTATGTGATGGATTATGTTTATTAATTTGCATATATTGAACCATCCTTGCATCCCAGGAATGAAGCCCACTTGATCATGGTTGGTAAAGTTTTTCATGTGCTGCTGGATTCAGTTTGCCAGTATTTTATTGAGGATTTTCGTATTGATGTTCATCAGGGATATTGGTCTAAAATTCTCTTTTACTGTTGTTGTGTCTCTTCCAGGCTTTGGTATCAGGATGATGCTGGCCTCATAAAATGAGTTAGGGAGGATTCCCTTTTTCTATTGATTAGAATAGTTTTAGAAGGAATGCTACCAGCTCCTCTTTGTACCTCTGGTAGAGTTTGCCTGTGAATCCATCTGGTCCTGGACTTTTTTATTTGGTAGGCTATTAATTCTTGCCTCAACTTCAGCGCCTGTTATTGGTTTATTCAGAGATTCAACTTCTTCCTGGTTTAGTCTTGGGAGGGTGTATGTGTGCAGGAATTTGTTCATTTCTTCTAGACCTTCTAGTTTATTTGCATAGAGGTGTTTATAGTATTCTCTGATGGTAGTTTGTATTTCTGTGGGATCGGTGGTGATATCCCCTTTATCATTTTTTATTGCATCTATTTGATTCTTCTCTCTATTCTTCGTTATTACTCTTGCTAGTGGTCTATCTGTTTTGTTGATCTTTTCAAAAAACCAGCTCCTGGATTGATTGAATTTTTGAAGGATTTTTTGTGTCTCTATCTCCTTCAGTTCTGCTATGATCTTAGTTATTTCGTGTCTTCTGCTAGCTTTTGAATTTGTTTGCTCTTGCTTCTCTAGTTCTTTTAATTGTGATGTTAGGGTGTTGATTTTAGATCTTTCCTGCTTTCTCTTGTGGGCATTTAGTGCAATAAATTTCCCTCTACGCACTGCTTTAAATGTGTCCCAGAGATTCCGGTACATTGTGTCTTTGTTCTCATTGGTTTCAAAGAACATCTTTATTTCTGCCGTCATTTCGTTATTTACCCCATAGTCATTCAAGAGCAGGTTGTTCAGTTTCCATGTAGTCGTGCAGTTTTGAGTGAGCTTCTTAATCCTGAGTTTTAATTTGATTGCACTGCGGTCTGAGAGACAGTTTGTTGTGATTTCTGTTATTTTACATTTGCTGAGGAGTGTTTTACTTCCAACTATGTGGTCAGTTTTGGAATAAGTGTGATGTGGTTCTGAGAGGACTGTATATTCTGTTGATTTGGGGTGGAGAGTTCTGTAGATGTCTATTAGGTCCACTTGGTGCAGAGTTGAGTTCAAGTCCTGGATAGCCTTGTTAACCTTCTGTCTCGTTGATCTGTCTAATACTGACAGTGGGGTGTTAAAGTCTCCCATTATTATTGTGTGGGAGTCCAAGTCTCTTTGTAGGTCTCTAAGCACTTGCTTTATGAATCTGGGTGCTCCTGTATTGGGTGCATATATATTTAGGATAGTTAGTTCTTCTTGTTGAATTGATCCCTTTGTCTCTTTTGATCTTTGTTGGTTTAAAGTCTGTTTTATCAGAGACTAGGATTACAATCCCTGCTTTTTTTTGTTTTCCATTTGCTTGGTAGATCTTCCTCCATCCCTTTATTTTGAGCCTGTGTGTCTCTCTGCACGTGGATGGGACTTCTGAATACAGCACACTGATGGGTCTTGAATCTTTATCCAATTTGCCAGTCTGTGTCTTTTAAGTGGGGCATTTAGCCCATTTACATTTAAGGTTAATGTTATTATGTATAAATTTGATCCTGTCATTATGATGTTAGCTGGTTATTTTGCCCATTAGTTGATGCAGTTTCTTCCTAGCATTAATGGTCTTTACAATTTGGCATGTTTTTGCAGTGGCTGGTACCAGTTTATCCTTTCCATATTTAGTGCTTCCTTCAGGAGCTCTTGTAAGGCAGGCCTGGTGGTGACAAAATCTCTCAGCATTTGCTTGTCTGTAAAGGATTTTATTTATCCTTCACTTTTGAAGCTTAATTTGTCTGGATATAAAATTCTGGGTTGAGAATTCTTTTCTTAAGAATGTTGTGGCCGGGCGCGGTGGCTCAAGCCTGTAATCCCAGCACTTTGGGAGGCTGAGACGGGTGGATCACGAAGTCAGGAGATCGAGACCATCCTGGCTAACACAGTGAAACCCCGTCTCTACTAAAAAATACAAAAAACTAGCCGAGCAAGGTGGCGGGCGCCTGTAGTCCCAGCTACTAGGGAGGCTGAGGCAGGAGAATGGTGTGAACCTGGGAGGCAGAGCTTGCAGTGAGCTGAGATCCGGCCACTGCACTCCAGCCTGGGCGACAGAGCAAGACTCTGTCTCAAAAAAAAAAAGAATGTTGAATATTGGTCCCCACTCTCTTCTGGCTTATAGAGAGTTCCTGCCGAGAGATCCACTGTTAGTCTGATGGGCTTCCCTTTGTGGGTAACCCGACCTTTCTCTCTGGCTGCCCTTAACATTTTTTCCTTCATTTCAACCTTGGTAAATCAGACAGTTGTGTGTCTCAGGGTTGCTCTTCTTGAGGAGTATCTTTGTGGTGTTCTCTGTATTTCCTGAATTTGAATGTTGGACTGCCTTGCTAGGTTGGGAAAGTTCTCCTGGATAACATCCTGAAGAGTGTTTTCCAGCTTGGTTCCATTCTCCCCATCACTTTCAGGTAAACCAGTCAAATGTAGGTTTGGTCTTTTCACATATTCCCATATTTCTTGCAGGCTTTGTTCGTTTCTTTTTAGTCTTTTTTCTCTAAACTTCTCCTCTTGCTTTATTTCATTAATTTGATCTTCAATCACTGATACCCTTTCTTCTACTTGATCGAATCAGCTATTGAAGCTTGTGCGTGTGTCACGAGGTTCTCGTGCCATGGTTTTCAGCTCTATCAGGTCATTTAAATCTTCTCTACATTATTTATTCTAGTTAGCCATTCGTCTAATCTTTTTTCAAGGTTTTTAGCTTCCTTGCGATGGGTTTGAACATCCTCCTTTAGCTTGGAGAAGTTTGTTATTACTGACCTTCTGAGACCTAATTCTGTCAGCTCATCAAAGTCATTCTCCGTTCAGCTTTGTTCCATTGCTGGTGAGGAGCTGCGATCCTTTGGAGGAGAAGAGGAACTCTGGTTTTTAGAGTTTTCGGATTTTCTGCTCTGGTTTCTCCCCATCTTTATGGTTTTATCTACCTTTGGTCTTTGATGCTGGTGACCTACAGGTGGGGTTTTGGTGTGGATGTCCCTTTTGTTGATGTTGATGCTATTCCTTGTTGTTTGTTAGTTTTCCTTCTAAGAGTCAGGTCCCTCAGCTGCAGGTCTGTTGGAGTTTGCCGGAGGTCCACTCCAGACCCCGTTTGCCTGGGTATCACCAGCAGAGGCTGCAGAACAGCAAATATTGCAGAACAGCAAACACTGCTGCCTGATCTTTCCTGTGAAAGCTTCGTCCCAGAGGGGCACCGGCCTGTATGAGGTGTCAGTCGGCCCCTACTGGGCGGTGTCTCCCCATTAGGCTACACAGGGGTCAGGGACCCACTTGAGGAGGCAGTCTGTCCATTCTCAGAGCTCAAACACCGTGCTGAGAGAACCACTGCTCTTTTCAGAGCTGTCAGACAGGGATATTTAAGTCTGCAGAAGTTTCTGCTGCCTTTTGTTCAGCTATGCCCTGCCCCCAGAAGTGGGGTCTACAGTAGCAGGCCTTGCAGGGATGCAGTGGGCTCCACCCAGTTCAAACTTCCCTGGCAGCTTTGTTTATCTACTCAAGACTCAGTAATGGTGGACGCCTCTCCCCCTGCCAGGCTGCTGCCTCGCAGGTTGATCTTGGACTGCTGCACTAGCATTGAGCACGGCTCCGTGGGTGTGGGACCCACCAAGTCAGGAAAGGGATATAATCTCCTGGTGTGCCGTTTGCTAAGACCATTGGAAAAGCGCAGTATTTGGGCAGGAGTGTCCCAATTTTCCAGGTGCAGTCTGTCACGGTTTCCCTGGGCTAGGAAAGGGAAATCCCCTGACCCCTTGTGCTTCCTGGGTGAGGTGATGGCCTGCCCTGCTTCGGCTCGCCTTCCGTGGGCTGCACCCACTGTCCAACCAGTCCCAGTGAGATGAACCTGGTACCTCAGTTGGAAATGCAGAAATCACCATCTTCTGCTTTGATCATGCTGGGAGCTGCAGACTGGAGCTGTTCCTATTTGGCCATCTTGGAACCATAACTGCTTCTTTTTTTGGTGCGGGTTGGGGAGGTCTTTAACAGCATGTTTAAAATTGAAGTGTAATTTACATACATTAAAATGCATACACATAAGTGTACAGATCAGTAATTTTTACATATATCTAAACCCCTGTAGCCACCACCCACATCAAGAAACAGAACATTCCCAACAGTACAGAAGGTTCCCTCATGCCTTTTCTCAGGCAATATCTGCTCCCCCTCCCAGAGGGGGTATTCGGACTGTATCAACATAGATTAGTTTTCCTGTTTTTAAATTTTATATGAAATAGAATCATCTAATATGTGCTTTGTTTTGTCTAGCTTCTCTTAACCTACTCGTTTTGAGATTAATGCATATTGTGTGTGTGTGTGTGTGTGTGTGTGTGTATAATCAGTGTGTGTTCTTTTTTGTTGCTGTGTGGAATTCCATCATATGAATATGCCACAATATGTTTTCTCCATTATCCTGATGATGGACATTGAAGTTGTTTCTGATTTTATCTTTTATGAATAAGGATACTAAGAACATTTTTATACCAGTTTTCATGTACGTATTTTTTTTGTTTATTGAGTAAATGCTAGCGAGTGTAGGTGCTAGATCAAAGGGTCACTGTTTAGCTTTATTAGAAACTGCCAAATAGCTTTTCAAAGTGGTTCTTCCTTTTACACCCTCACCAGCAATGTGTAAGAGTTTGAGTTGGTCCCCATCCTTGTCTACTCAGTACTGTCAGTCATTTTTATTTTAGCCATTCTGATGTGTAATTGTATTTCTTTGTGGTTTAGAGCTGCATCTCCCATATGGCTAATAAATACCTTTTCATGTGCCCCTCAGCCATTGTGACACTTATTTTATAAAATCCCTGTTCAAGTCTTTTGCACTCCCTTCTTCTGGGGATGCTTTTCTTCTCCTGCGCTGTGGGATACTCCCCACCCCAATTCTTCTCACTGGTCACCCCTTCTCTGCTTCCTTTGTTGGAGTCTCCCTATCTTGCCAACATTTCAACATTGGAGAGCCCCAGGGTGCAGTCCTTAGAATCCTTTTCTTCTGTGTATACGCATTCCCTGGATGAACTGGTCACGTCTCATAACTTTATATCACGGACATGCTGACAACTCCCAAATTTTCCCCTCCAGCCCAGAACTCACTCCTGAACTGCAGCCTTGGATACCAGATTGCCTGTTAGGCCTCTCCACTTGCTGTCTAACAGGTTTCTCACACTTAAGATGTCCAAAATGAGTTCCTAATCCTCCTGACGCCTGTTCCATTTGTAGGAAACAGCAACTCCATCCTTCTTGGCTCTCCCTTTTCTGTCATACCCCCACATCTATTTCTCAAACACCCTGTTGGCTGATCCTACATAATCCAGCCGCTTCTCACCATCACCATTGCTTCCATCCTGGTCCAAGTCACTGTCGTCTTTTCCCTCATTATTGATTCACAATAGCCTCTTTCGTAATTGGTTTCCGTACTTCCACCTTTACCTCTTACACTCCTTTGCTCAGAAGTCTCCAGTGGCTTCTCATCTCATTGTAAAGCTTAGTTTTTTATAATATCTCTACGGCCCTAGAATATCTGATCCCATTGCTGCCTCTCTGAACATGCGTCCTATCCCTTTCTCCCTTGTCCTCTCCACTGTAGCCACAGTGACCTCTTTCTGTTCCTTGAAACACACTAAGCTTATCCCTGCCTCAGGGCCTTGACACTGGCTCTTCCCTTAAATAGGCACATAGCCCACTCCCCCATTCTTGTCTCTGCTTAAATGTCACCTGATCAGAAATATCCTACTACTCCAAACACCCTATGTGTCCTCTTTATCCTGCTTTTCTCTATAGAACCTATGACCATCTGGCATACTGTTTGTGTGTGTGTGCGTGTGTGTGTGTGTGTGTGTGTGTATGTATGTGGGTTTTTTTTTTTTTGGTTTTTTTTTTTTTTTAAACAGAGTCTCCCTCTGTCACCCAGACTGGAGTACAGTGCTGTGATCTTGGCTCACTGCAACCTCTGCCTCCTGGGTTCAAGCAATTCTCCTGCCTTGGCCTCCCAAGTAGCTGGGATTACAGTCGCATGCTACCACGCTCAGCTAATTTTTTGTCTTTTTAGTAGAGATGGAATTTCACCATGTTGGCTAGGCTGGTCTCGAATTCCTGGCCTCAAGTGATCCTCCCTCCTTGGCCTCCCAAAGTGCTGGGATGACAGGCGTGAGCCACTGCACCTAGCTGGGCATACTATTTGTTTGTTGCTGGTTGTCGTAGTCCTCCTACTGGAATTAGGTTAGGTTTCTCCATATAATTAATATGCAGTGACTTTTTTTGAGACAAGGTCTCACTCTGTTGCCCAGGCTAGAGTGCAGTGACATGATCTTGGCTTGCTGCAACCTCCACCTCCCAGGCTCAAGCGATCCTCCCAGCCTCCGGAGTAGATGGGACTACAGGCATGCACCACCATGCCTGGCTAATTTTTGTATTTTCTGTAGAGATGGGGTTTTGCCACGTTGCCCAGGCTGGTCTTGAACTCTTGAGCTCAAGTGATCCACCCACCTCGGACTCCCAAAGTGCTGGAGATTACAGAGTGAGCCACCACACCTGGCCTGGAATGATTTTTATTCACTGATTCATACCTAGTAACTACAGCAGTGCCTGGTTGTGGTAGGATCTCAATATTTGTTGAATAAACTAATGGATGGTGGGCAGATAAATGGATAGAAGATGGGTATGTCTATCTTTCTCTGTACTTTATGAGCACTCTTTCAATTATTGTATTATATTACACCAGTAATTTTTAAGTAGTGTTTAAAAACTAGTAAACAATATAGGGGTTTGGAGAAATATGCTAATTCCTTATCTCCCTGAAAAGGGAAACCATCAGGAATCAGAGAAATGGAGAAATGCTTCCCCCACCTGGTGATCACATTTTGCTGTATGGGATCAGGCCTGAAAAGTGAGTTAAGTCTGTTGGTGCTGAAACTCATCACTGAGGAGCAGCCTATGTCTGTGCCTTCAGGGGTGACAGAACAGTGGGCCAAGGCCATGCCTGCACATTCCTCCCTGGACCCCTCATTCGAAGCCAGTATCTACTGCCAGAGCAGTCCTTTGTCCACATGGGTTTCTGCAGTAGCCCAGGTCCGCAGGCCCTTGGCAGGGCTGGAGTGTGAGCTATAATCCTATAGGCTTGAAATCATCTATGCTGTGGGTTCTTTAAAATAACCCCAAGTAACACCCATGTCTTGGTTAGGTATCCCCAGAAGCAAACCATGAGATAAGAATTCAAGTGTAAGTACCTGTAGTTTGTTTGGGAGGTGAAGGTAGGGAGATATATTAGGAAGTGAGACAGAGAAAAGAAAGCAGCAGAAAAGGACAAGGTGTCAAGCCAGCCACAACTATGGGCAGCTGGGCTTACTCCCACTGGGGAACCCTGGGTCCACAGAGCAAGCTCCTTGGGGTTCTTCTGCCTGAGTGGTGAGGAGTCTGGGGCCTTTATCCACCCGCTCCCAATAGCTGTTGATTGAGGGCTGCTCCTGAAGCCATTAAGATCTTGACACTTCTCACCTGCTGTTTGCTGGGGCCAGAGCAGTTTTATGACTAGAAAAGTCCTCAGGTGAAAAAAATGCAGGTGTCAGCAGCTGGAGACACAGGGCAGTGGATCTGGAGGAACACCAGTGGGGTCTGCGACAACCTGTGACCACCTCACAGACAAGGTGACCTCTGGCTCCTCAGCAACTGCGCCACACCTCTCTTTTTCACTCACTCTTCTTCCTGGTCCTCACTAAGACAAAATACAGAATACAGAGCAGCAGTTCACGGGCTATAGCATTTAAGGAGATTAAATACAGGCCTCCAACCATACAGGCCATCTGGAAGGTTTGGCCTCCAGATGGGGACACAGCGAGGTCATCTCTGCTTTCAGGGAGCTCTCAGAGTCTCAGGAACAGATGTACATGGTTCATCAGAGTGTGGCTCAGAGCCCAGGGTGGACTGGGAAAAAGGTGAGTTATTTAGCATTGGAGGAGCTACAAACAGGCTGTAGCCACGGCTGCCAACATGCCTGAGCCACTTAGAAGGGCTTAGGGTGGTGAGGGTACAGGTCTACCTATGAAGCTGGGTGATAGTCATGGTAATTACAGTCACCTACTATAGCCTCACAATGAGCCGTTATAAAAATGAGGAAACTGGAGCTCCAGAAAGATTTCTCAGCCCCAGGACGATGCAGCCTGGAAATAGCATATCTGGGATTTGAGCCCAGCTTGTCTGGACACTGAGCCTGTGTTTTGTCCACTATGCATGCACTTCTCCCAGATGAAGATTTGCCTTCATCCAAGGGGAATGTCTGTGTGAGACAGTGGCAGCCTCTGATGGGTTCCTGCCTATTGGCAAGGTGGTTAGAGCTGTGCATTGAGAGGTCTTCTCCAAGGTATCAGTTTTCCTCTGGGAGGGTTAAAGAAGGACCTTGCAAAGCCCATGGCCTTTGAATAGAGAGCTCTGTTCTGTTTGCAGTGACTCCCCTCAAAAGGCAAAACGCAATTCTCTAAAGCTTTACCAAAAAGCTTTTCTCTAAAGGGGGAAAAAAAATGAGGTGGCTGCTCTCAGGGGCTGAGCAGAGAAAACCATCAGGCAAGAGAGGTGGGGCTATATTTGAGAGGGTAGGAGTGGCCCAGGAGACCTCACGGTACAATTAGCTGCAGGAGAGGAGTTGCTAACCCTCCTCTTAAGAATATCACTCTCTTGACAATCATAGTTGGGAAATGTGTACTCTCAGGGTGCCTCCTTACCAGGGCACCTTCATTATAAAAGCTCAGTCTTTCTAAATGCAGCCCAGCTCTCCTCTGAAAAGAGATGTGAGAATTCCATCGACACTCACTGAGCACCTAGAAATCAGAGACCCAGAAACCCAAAGGTGGGTCACATGGTTACCGTGTCCCTGGGGAATGCACAGGAAAAGAGCTCTGCCTCCCAGAAAGTTCCAGGTGTTGGGGTAAATAGAGATCCCGCTGCTACCTCTACTCCCTTACTGGTCTCCCTGGGGACATATTTGAACATATTTTACTCATGAATTCTCATCTCAGGGTCTGCTTCTAACCAGACCTAAAACAGATAGGTCCCCCCCTTTTTTAATCAGTAACTTTGGTTTATTATTATTTTGTGACCACAGTCTTTTCCTTCAAATGAACCTGTTTGGATTCTCATCTCTGCAATACAACCTAATGTAAGTCTACTTCGTAAGGATTTGTTCTGAGAGATTATTTGTTCTGAAGGAGGCCCAATCCAGTTCAGTTAAATCTGAAGTTCTTGATCAATTGGGTTGCTGAGATTACAACTTTCTTTTTCATTAACTGTTTTTTTTTTTTTTTTTTTTGAGATGGAGTCATTAACTGTTAATACTTAAAATATTGACATGCTAAGTTTTTAATCTTCTCTTTTTTGACCTATAAAAGGTCAATTATATCTTCAAAGTTTCACCTTCTATTTGGCTATTGTGTATCATTCTTTAAATATCTGGCTGAGTTCAACTTGCTAAGATTTTATTTAGTATATTTGTATCTATAGTCATAAACAAGATTTATCTGTAATTTTCTTTCTTGTGTATTCTTTGTCAGGTTTTGGTGTCAGACTTCTGCTGGTGTTTGCAAAAATAAGCAGAAAGCTTGCGCTTTTCTCTGTTCTCTGAAAACATACAACCACCATAGTTGCAACAGCAGGCAGTGAGAGCTGACCCTTACTGAGAGCTTGTTTATGTGCCAGAGGCTGCTCAACACTTAACTTTTATTAACTTGTTTAATCCTCACAGCAACCCAGTGGGGTATGTGCAGTTACCATCTCAGTTTTCCTGATGAGGAAACCATGGCTTAGCAAGGTTAAGGAAGTGACTCAACTTCCTTAGTGAGTGGCAGGGCTGGGATTTGGGCACAGGCAGGCTGGTATTTAATCTCCCTCCTACAAATACCAGCTTCCTTGGTGAGTGTTGGGGCTGGGGTTCAGGCACAGGCAGGCTGACTCCAGTGTGCTCTAATGCATCTTCTTTGCATAAAGAGGCTTATTTACATGTCTGATGGGGTATGCTGGCTGCCCACGTTGCTTTGTAGATATTACCCTCCGGAGTGCCAGGTGCTTTGTGAATTAGAACTTTCTCATTACATCATGGCCAGTTTTTCATGGAGGGGGTAATGGGCAAGGAAGTATTGATGAATTTTCTGAGACAGCTGCGATTTGTCTAAACAAGGCTTTTCCTTCAGTACCCAAGGATTCTGGCACACAGACCCAGCTCTCCACCAGCCTCGCCTGGAGTGAGCTTTCCTGAGGTGCCCGCATATCTCCACTCTGGGTCCTGGAAAGCTGGCAGCAGCCTCACTCTTGGGTTTTCCTCTCTGGAATTAATTTGTCCCCAAGTGAACTCAAATAAAAGGAAGAGCACCTATGAGAGCTTTGCCTTTGAATGGGGCTGGGAAGGTAGAAATAGCATGGTTTACCCTGTTTTCTCATTAGCCTGTTGAGCATTGAACGATTGGGAGTGGAGTACGATGTGAAGTCTTATCCTTTATGAGTCACGTGGCTTGGGCTGTCTACACACACAGTCTCCAACTCCACCACCACCATCCAACTCAGGCCCAACATCATTGGGAAAAACCCAGATCCCCTGCAGAAATACAACATGAGTGACTTGCTAGATGCTTTGTGCTATTGGCATGGTGGGTCTGAAACTCTTGTAGACACCAAAGAAATTGGTAGGTTGTGGAATGATTGATTATATCCTGTATTAGCTGGAATCCTGTGACATGTTCTAGTTTCCTAGCGTGCAGAGTACCATGTGGGCAATGCTGGGTTATAGAACATCTGTGATTTTCATGGGATAAAAGCCCTTATTTTTGTTTTGTTTTATTTTAAGTCAAAAGCAATTTCTACCAATAAGAGACTGAATGAATAACACGAAGCCCCTTGTTTGCATGGTTCAGAACTAGGCATTGCAAATATAACCATTTACTCTGATTTCAGAGGTCTGAAAAAGTTAGTTCCCCTCCTACAAGCACCAAACTTACAAATGGGAAAGTGGATGCTTAGAATGGCATGAATTTTGAATGGCTTGATCATGAGTGGGATCACGATGGCATTCACTCTCATTCAGCAAAGTTATGTGTTAACAGGTATTAAATATACCGTTATCATTTTTCCTTAGTTTAGAAAATAAGCCAAAAAATTTGACTTAATGAAAATAGAGGATTTCTAATTGAGATCAGAATGTTCATTATGAAAGTACCATTTGCACATTTGGTCACCGTTGACGGTCATTAGCTAGTGGATAGATCCAAGCTTTAAATCTGAATCTTGTCATAGGAGGATGGAAGCTCAAGTTGTTAACGGCCTAAAAGGTTGCATGTTATATATGGAACAAGGCCTTGAGAAAGAAAACGGTCTGTTGAAAGTCACAAGGCCAAATGGCATACCAGGTTTTCGGTCCTTGTTTAAGAAAATGAAATCTAAGTTCAGAATAGTTTCTTCTTTCTTCCACATCTCTGAAAGTGCAGTTTGGTGCAGGAGGGCTCTGAGCAGCTCCTCGTTTTTCAGCTCAGGGTTACCATGTGTATTCCGTGAAATGCTCTACCTGCTTTCTGTATCGGCTTTCTAGCCAGTTGCAGTGTGCAGTATTAGTTTTGGCTTTGGGAAATGAGGTTTCTTTGACTTGGCTGGAAGTACACAGCAACCATTTTATTTTTCTTGTGCCTCATGAATTAATAGGGCAGTGAGAGGAAAGAGCATGCATACTGAGCATTTGAGCGTTTTTAAAGCCACAATTCACCCAGCTTTCTAGTATAAAAAACTTCCTCTGGCCCAGACCGAGCAAACTCTCACTCACTGCTCAGTCCTCCCATTTGTTCACAGGGAGAGAAGGAATGTTCTGGTGGGGCCAGGCCCCATGTGGTATCTTCCTTTTCTGAAGTCATCCATTCATTCTCTTCCTGGTGGGGACTTAAGGTTGGAGGCAGCAAAAAATGGAAAGACTAGTAGATAGTCTGTCAGCTCTGTGGGGTGGGTGTGCCATCTGGGGGGAAACGAAACCAGAGGAAGTTTGGCTTTGCAGAGTGAGGACCCAGGAAGTTCGTTTTTTACACTTCGGTTCCCTCTCTCCTCCCTCCTGCACACATGAGTCAACTCCAGGAGGACCCTGTGTCCTTGACTCTTCCTTGCTAGTCCTTCAAGCTATCAATATGCCCTCTCTCCATCTTCTCCCTCTGGAATTCTCCCTTTTGGTCTCAGTTGGACTCTCTGGACTTTTTGATTCTGCTTCTTCCCAGAGTGCTATTTTCAGACCATTGTTTTTCCTGAGATATAATGACTCAAGGGTAAATGGTACCTGTCAGTTGCAAAGCCTAAAACCATACATGCATAGGTGCAGATGATTTATTTGAGTAGTTGCCCCAGGAAGTAAGAAAGAAGGAAGAAAAGCTTGCAGGAGGGTATATCTTTGAGGTAACTGCCATTGGTGCTAAGACTCTTTGAGAAGCATATAGAAAGTCACCCAGAAATGCTTACCTACAGGACAGGAAACTGGAGCACTCGTCCCCCAGCTCCAATCCCAGGTGGTTAAGGGCTACCTCCAAGGAATGGATTCTCCTGCCCTGGCCAGGGGCGTCATTGAGTTTGGGTGCCCTCAGAACGCTACTGAAGATGGTACAAAGCTGAAATCATCAGAGTTGGGCCAGAAGGAAGTGACACAGAACATCTAAGGCATATCATAAACCATTTCCAACCCTGATCCCAGAACAGGATCCCAGAACAGTTCAACCTGTAATTGCTTTCTGACATTTGAGCAAAAGCATCAGTAGCTCTTCTCACAATCACAGTCAGTTTACTAGGATTTTTCCATAGGCTCAAAGAAAAGACAGTCTATGTTCTAAGTACAGATGAACAAGTGTTCTGGAGGGGTTTGGAGTGGGGGCTTGAATCTAGACCTTGTCTCTTTCTGATCACTGTTCTTGACACTGGATATAAATTAAGAAAATTGTTAAATCTAAAAATGTCTAAAAAGTTAGGACATTTAACCTATACTGTACAAGAAGTTTATCAGCTAAGCAAATAAAATCTAGACTTTGAAAAGGTAAATAAGGAACTGATTTACTTTAATCACAAGTTCCTTCTGCTTACAAAATGATTCATACTGAAACTTTTTAAAAATTTCTAAACAAAGTTTAGTGCAATTCACATAAAAAACTGTACTTCAGTAATTTGCAAATATTTACTTAAGGATTTAGTAATTTAGTAGTGTTTAGTAATTTTTTCAACAAGCTCTTTTCTGTTTAAGTGGGTTCTCAGAAGTGGTTGTACCTTCAGCAGGCAAGGCAAAAATTTATTTGAAGATGTTTATGAAACACCTCCCTTGTTTTTATTATGTTTGTGTTCTTCTTATATTTCTTTTTATTTGCAGTACCCTCAAGTACTTTGAAGGTTTGGGGACAGTAAATAAAATTGATGGCCATTTTTTTGTCATGCATCGTCTGAATTGGTATGTTTTTCTGTGTTTAGAATGTCATTCTTCAGCCCCCAAGGGACACAAGTACAAAGTGAAATGAGGCGATGTCAGGGTCACCTGTGCACATTCCACTTCTCTCCAGGCTCTGGCTTCTCTTCTTTCCAGTAGATGAGCTTGAGCACATGATCTCACCACTTGGAGCCTAGTAAAATCCATGCTACTGTTCTGCAGTTGTTCCTTCATTCTTTCTCTCTACTAAGGTTTTCACCTATGGATATCAGTTCTACTTCTCTTTGGGGGTTTAACTAAAAAGCAAGAATTGGCTACTGCTTCTTAGAAAGTGGTGTGTGGACAGGCTGGGGCTGCCCTGCCCTTGACTGGCAGCACAGGCTCTGCAAAGAGGGTGGGTGAGTGACCACATCATTGTGGCTACCCCTTCCTGAGTGCTTCCTGTGGGCTAGGCAGGGCCTAGGTAGCTCAAAGGTATTCCCATTTGTTCTTCACAGCAGCTCTGGATTCATTAGCATAACAAACCACCCCCAAATCTAGTGGGCTTAATACAACAACCATTTCTATTTGCTCATAACTCTGGGGTTAGCTAGGCAGTTTTTCAGTTCTGGGCCAGGCTCGGCTGTTCTTGGCCAACCTTGCTCATGTTTCTGTGGTTAGCTGTAGGTCAGCTGGAACCCAAATGTCGTCTGGGACAAGGGGAGTGATGTAGCTAGTGGCTCTCATCCCCAGCAGGCTGGCCAAGGCTCCTGTAGGGTTCCAAAAGAGTAGAAGTTCCAAGGCTTTTTGAAATCTAGGCCTGGAACAGACAGCATCATTTCTGCTGCATTCTGTTGGTGAGAGCAAGTCATGATTTCAGCTCAAATTCAAGGTGGGGGAATAAAATGCACCTCGTGATGAGAGTAGCTGCGAAGTCAAAACTGCAAGGGATGTAGTTAAAGGGAGGGGTGGAGAGTGGACATTTTTGCAAACTGTCTACCCCAGCCTTTGAGCGGTAGGTATAATTATCCCAGTGGTTCTCAACCAGGGGTGATTTTGTCTCCTAAGAGACAGTTCACAATTTTTGGAAGCATTTTCGGTTTCCACAACTAGTGCAGTGCTACTAGCATCTAGTGGGTATGCCAGGGATGCTGATAAATACCCAACAATGCAGAGGACAGCCCCCCACACAACAAAGAATTATCCAACAATGCACAGGACAGCTCCCCACACAACAAAGAATTATCCAACAGTGCATAGGAGACAGCCCCCCATACACAACAAGGAATTGTCCAACAATGTACAGGACAGCCCCCCACACAACAAAGAATTATCCAGCAATGCATAGGACAGCTCCCCACACAACAAGGGATTATCCAACAATGTACAGTACAGGCCCACACACAACAAAGAATTATCCAACAATGTACAGGACAGCCCCCCGCCACACACATAACAAAGAATTATCCAGCCCCAATGTCAACAGCATTGAGGCTGAGAACCCTTGGATTATCCCTTTTTGCACATGAGATGAGGGTCTAACAGGTCTCATAAGTGGTGGAGCCCAGGTTTAATCCCATTTCCATACTCTTCAGCACTCACTGCTCTAGCATCCCTCTCAGGCGTTTGGATATGTCAGGCCACTTTAGCATGATGCCATTTAAGTTTCAACTTGTCTACAAAGCAGCCCAATACAGTGGTTAAGAGTAGGGTTTTGTCACTGGACTTTCTGGCAATCTCCCATCCCAGCACCACTTAATATGTGTTGGACCTTGGGCAAGTTCAGTGATGTCTCTGCCGTGGCCTTAGTTTTCTTCTTCTTCTTTTTTTTAATGCTGCCTCAATTACAGAACAGATGCCTAAGTGTTCTTATGTGTGAAACTGAGCTAAGAATGATGTTGACCTCATAAATTTGTTGCAAAGATTAAATTAGACATTCATGTAAAGTACTTAGGACCATACCTGAGACATAGTAACCATTAGATATTTTTGTCTAATTCTTCTTTCCCTGATACAGTGCCCACTGTAAACCCCCAGTCATGGTGCTGACCTGGCATGTGAAGCTGACTGGGAGGAAAGAGGTTTTTCTCTCCCAGCACAGTAGTAAACAGGCTGTCTCGTGCATTCATCCATCTGGGGAGCTTGGCACACAGGACAGATCCTTTCTCTTAAGTGTCCCAAGGCCAACCCTGAACCATGGAAGCCATCACTGAGCATCACTTTTTCTTTCAAAACCTCTGCAAGGGCATAAAGATGGGGGACTACATAGGGACCAAATAAGTGAGTCCATGCTTTGGAAAGGATGACCTGAGGATGTGAGGAAGGGGAGAGCTGGGAGCTGAGTGGCAGCAGTGGGGGCCCTTGGTTGGCAGGTGGGCGGGTGTGACTGAGGCTCACCGTGACTGGACTGGGTGGATGCCTGCCCTCACACACAAACCCATGCTTTCAGAAGAAGGCATCAGGCCTCCTTGTATGGAGACATCATCACCTTCATGCTTCGTCTTTAATTTGAGAAGCTTATGTGGGAGGAAACAGCACATTCTAGTGAGAAGATAGGTTTTGGAAAGTCTGGAGTAGACAGCATGAATCCAGGGTTTCTAAAGAATACCCTCTCCATGCTACTCAGGAGGCAGAGGCAGGGGAATCGCTTGAACCGGGAGGCGGAAGTTGCAGTGAGCTGAGATAGCGCCACTGCACTCCAGCCTGGGGGACGAGAGTGAACCTCCGTGAAACTTTCATTCTGGCAGTAGGAAGAGGAAAAGACTCTAGCTGATTCCTTGTGATAGGGCAAACCAAGTTCAATGTTGTATTTACTTTTCTGGATTTATTTTCACAAATATTCAGCTCAGAATGTGCCAGGGAGGGGAGGAACACAGGAGCTGTGTTGGCCACAGCCACGTGCGTCATCCCAGGGGACACTCATGTGAGCCCTGTGGAGCAGGAATTCTTATTCCCATCTTACAGGGGTGACAGCTAAGCTCAGAAAGCTTGCAGTTTGCATCACAAAGCTAGTAAGTAGCAGAACTGAGATTGGAACCCGTAGTTCCAATCTAGATCACAAAGCTAGTAAGTAGCAGAACTGAGATTGGAACCCCTATCTGTCTAATGGCAACGCTTCCTCTTTGGCTATTCTGCCTCACAATTAAATGGGGTAGGACCTGATCCCTGACATCGAGAAACTGATGGTGTTGTCAAGAAA
The DNA here is from genome assembly GCF_002776525.5 of Piliocolobus tephrosceles. NCBI lineage: Eukaryota > Metazoa > Chordata > Mammalia > Primates > Cercopithecidae > Piliocolobus > Piliocolobus tephrosceles. The sequence continues at coordinate 98,920,512 of NC_045435.1, read as the reverse complement.
TAAATATCCCACACACACACACACATAAATAGAGAACAATAAAAAGGTAACGTCAGAGGATGAACCCACGAGCGTGGTTTGTGTGGGAGGGCGTCTTGATCCTGGGCTCGCAGGGCTGTCCGCTGAACATGACAATTACCCTAGCTTCACGGTAACCTTTCAGAGGAGCTGAGCCCCGAACATCGGAGATGGATTCTTTATTTGGGGAGTGACTACATAATGTAACCATTTCTACTTTTTATTTTATCAGACTGGGATCCTTTAGGAGCTGAAAGGGACAGTATGAGTAATTAGCCCTAGGACAACAGGCATAAACTGGGACTGCCCCAGGCAATTAAAACACATGGTGACCCCACTTATGGTCAAAATGCAAGGAAGGCATAGTGTCTCCGCAGCTTCCTGAAGAGGGAATGAGGGGCAAGGCTCTGGCCTTACGGCCAGCTGAGGGGGCCCTTCTCTCCCCACTGTCTGACTCTGGGTCTCTGCTTCCTCATCAGGATAGCAGCCCTAACACCCACTGTGTTAGTTATCTGTTACTGTGTCACAAATCACATCTCAAAACCTGGTAGCTTAAAACAACGTTGCCTAGCCCTCATAGCAGGTCGGGGACTCCAGGGTGGTTCTGGCTCGAGGTCTCTTATGAGACTGCAGTCAGGATGTTGGCTGGGGACGCAGTTGTCTGAAGGCTGTACTGGAGGATCTGCTTCCCTTGTGGCCCCTCGCTTGGCTGGCTGTTGGCCACAGGCCACAGAGCACTCAGGACCAAGGACTGGAGCAGTGGGACCCTCATCCTCCATCAACACAAGCAGGGCAGAAGGATGCGGGTCTGCACCTGCTGTTGGCAAGGGGCCTCAGTTCTTCTCCACATGGGTCCCTCCAACAGGTAGCTGAAGTTTTCCACCACGTAGTGACTGACTTTCCCCAATGAAACCATCCAGGAGTGCAAGAACTGGGCAGACGCTCACCTTTTCATGACCTCTCAGAAGTCACACAGCATCACTTCTGCCACATTCTGTTTTCAGCGAGCCACTAAGTCTGGCCTACATTCAAGGGGAGGGGAATCATAGCTTACTGTAACCTTGAACTCTTGGGCTCAAGTAATCCTCCCACCTCAGCCTCCAGAGTAGCTGGGACTATAGGCGTGTGCCACTATATCTTGCTCATTTTTCTTTTTTTTTTTTTTTTGAGACGGAGTCTTGCTCTGTCGCCCAGGCTGGAGTGCAGTGGTACGATCTCGGCTCACTGCAAGCTCCACCTCCCGGGTTTACGCCATTCTCCTGCCTCAGCCTCCCGAGTAGCTGGGACTACAGGCACCCGCCACCTCACCCGGCTAGTTTTTTGTATTTTTTTTTTTTTTTTTAGTAGAGACGGGGTTTCACGGTGTTAGCCAGGATGGTCTCGATCTTGTGACCTCATGATCCACCCGTCTCGGCCTCCCAAAGTGCTGGGATTACAGGCTTGAGCCACCGCGCCCGGCCTCTTGCTCATTTTTTAATTTTTTGTAGAGATGGTGTCTTGCTGTGTTGCCCAGGCTGGCCTCAAACTCTTGGCCTCAAGTGACCCTCCCACCTCAGCTTCTCACAATGCTAGGATTATAGGTGTGAGCCAGTGCACCTTGCCTAGGCTTCACCTTTCAAAGGGAGAAGTGTCAAATAATTTGTGAACATATTCTAAAACCACTGTACTCATGGTCAGTGTTCTACACTTAAAAGTTAAGTACTATATGTAAAGTGCAACAGTACCTGGCACCCATTAAAAACGGAATCTTGGCCCTCCAGGGTCCAGCAGCTGCACTCCTGAATGCTGGTGGGCATGGATGGGGTTTGATGTCCAGTAAGCCTGAGAAGCCCTGCAAATACAAATGAGCCCAAGTCACCTTTACAGTTGGGGCCTGAGGAAGTTAGGTCAGCTCTGAGGCTCCCCCAGATGTGGGACACTCCTCAGGGGGCTCCAGGTGACCACAGAGGGTCCCGCCTCAGTATAGACATTTCCATGTGTCCTCCTGAAACCCTCTGGTGAGCATTCCCACCCACCCTTTGGTGCCTGGAGCCATGGTGGCTCGTTGTCCTTCCCATCTGGGGGAACCGGGCCTCAGAACTACAGCTCAGAGGCCTACTCTGTGAGCTGTCCTTTCTATGGCCTTGATTAAATTTGCTTCTCTGAACACTGTGAGGTATCTGTATCTGTTTTAACTTTTCTAGTGACAGCAATAGAAAACCTAAACTGGTATGGGTAAAAGAATGTAGGGTTTTGCAAAGTGAAAATACCTGGGGTTGGCTTGGACCACAGCTTCTGGTTGGACCTCCGAAAGTTGTCACAGTGTCTCTTTCTCTCTCTCCATCTGTCAGTTTGTCTTCCTTGTTTTGGCTTCATTCTCAGACAGGCTCTCTGTCCCTTCAGGGTGGCAAGATGGTTGCCAGGCCACAGTGAATAAATAATCTCATTTCCTAAAAGTTCTTGCAAAACTGTCATTGAGTCTCGTTGGTCCAACTGGGTTAAGCCTGGGTCGCATGCCCACCTCCTAATGGGATGGGAGTGAGGTGGAGTGGGGAGGGGATGGCTCCCCAGAGGGAAGGGTAGATGGATGATGGATATGGGTGGCAAGAAACACGTCTACCATGGTATTGTTGTCTTCATTTACCAATGAAGTGTTGGCACTCAGAGCAGGCAAGTAGCTTGGCCAGAGTCTCATAGATAATAGCAGGTGCAGACCCTCATCCTCCTGTCCTGCTAGTGTTGATGAAGGATGAGGGTCTCACCATTCCAGTCCTTGGTCCTGAGTGTTCTGTGGCCATCTTCCCTTAAAGCTCTAAGACAGATGAGCAGCTCTGGAATTGACTGGGTTAAAACCCCAACGGCTGAAGACAGTGGCGTGGGACGATGACTCGCTGATGGGAGACAGAATTTCTGTCTCTCCTCTCAGAAGCCCTTTGAAGAACTCAGCTGTCTGGACAAAAGTGGGAGCTTTTGTTGTCTAGAAGTTCATGTGACCTTTCCTTTCACCTTTTAGTGCTGCCTAAGTGTAAGATTTAAGCACAGCATTCTTTTCCCACGTGTCATTTTTCAGCAGTTAAAAATTCATCAGCTGAGGCCACACGAACTTGGTGCTCCCTCCTCTGCCACCCCTCAGCTAGAAGGTTCAACTAAAGGGACTGATGCTGTCTCCAGATGCAGACTGGGGCCATGGATTGAGCCACAGAGGGAGGAGGGAGGAGGGTCTCAAATTAAGAAGACAAGAAACAAACGCTTTCCCCAAATAAGCAGGAAGTCTGAGCGAGGAACCGGGCTGGTTGGAGCTGGGGAGGGGTATGGGAGGTACTTTCAGCACTCCCTCGTGAGATCATGGAACAGGGCAGGAAATCTGAACCTGTGCCAAAGAAAACTCGCTTTGCCTTTTATAAAAAACCTGTTGACCTTTCTTCACAAGGGAGCTGCTGGTGGGGACTCACAAACGGGCATGCCGCCTGCCAGCAAGGGTCTTCTGGCCAGCCCCAAAGGCCTGGGGCTGCTCTGCTTGCAGCCACACAGCTGTTTCTGAGCTGAGGGTGACCCTCCAGGTGGATGAGATTCCCTCCGATCTTTTTATTTCTGGTTGGGAAACCCCACACAAACCAGAGTCTGTCTCATGGTTTAAAAGGCTGCATGCAAAACATTTCCTACCCTGGCAGAAATGCTGCATTGAGCCACAGCCTTCCCTCTGTAACCTGTGCAGTGCCAAGGGAACAGTGGCTGCGTGATGATGTACCTAGCAGGATGTCCTCCATCAGGACAGTCACGGGGTGGAGCAAATGCAGGAGCCATGGATCCAAACTGAACTGGGTTAGAATCCCAGTTTCAGCCACTTAATAGTTGCATGGATATTGGCAAGTTGCCTGAGTTCTCAGAGGCTTGATTTCCTCATCTGTAAGGTGGGAAGTGTGAGACCTACCTCACGGTGTCAGTGTTAAATAAGACAGGGCAGACATGGTGAAGGTACTCTGTAAATGTATGTCCATTCCCTCCTCCTCCTCTGGGTTCCTTTTCAGCATTTTCTCACCACATCACCATTCTAAAGTTTCCTAGCCCTGTTTATTTTAGAAGGGGAACTGGGGGCAGCTTAGAGGGAGGTAACATCTGGATGTCACAGTGACAGCTGGTGGCTGGTGAGGAGTCCACAGGCCAGGGGCAAGGGACCCTGCACACTTCTCAGCATCCCCTGCTCAGAAGGGGCTCTCAGAGTCCATGGGCTCAGCAGGCTGATTCTTCCCCTCTCCCATGAGACCGTCCTCCATGTGGGTCCCACCCAGGAAGCTGCTTCCCTCCCAAGGGAAGGAAGCCACCAGTGTTTCTAGAATCTACATCAGTGCCACTCAAAGCATGGTCTCCTGACCACCAGCATCCACACCAGCTGGGGCCTGCTTAAAAAACAACCATGGGCTCCTCCCCAGACCTATTGAGTCAAAGTCTGCGGGGAGTCCCAGAGGTCTGTGTTTTAGCAAGCCTCCATGACTGGAATGTGTGCCACAGTTGAAGAGCCACTGTGCTACGGGCAGGTTATCCCAGAGCAAAGGAAAGAAAACTTTCTCTGTACCATGCACTCTGAAGGCCCCACTGCATATGGGCATCTGTGAGGCAGCATGGGACCTGATCACTCTACCTTATATAGCTGTTGTGTGACCTTGGAAAGTTCCTTCACCCTCTCTGGGTCTCTGTATCCTCATCTGCAAAATGGAACAATCATAATACTGGTAGGGTTTTTGAGAAGTATCAATCTGTTCATCCTAGCAAAATGCTTGGCAAAATGTCACGTGGTCAGAGTTCAGGACAGTTAAGCTCTATCCTGTTAATGTTGAGGCAGCCCACCCAGGTTAAGGGTCTCATTCTCAGAGTGGCTTTGAACAGCCTGAGAACCTACCACAACTATAGGTGGCAGAGCAAAGAAAACTCTTGAAAAGTTTCTCTTAGAGCCTAATAGCAATAACTATCAGCGTGGTGGCAGCCACCAGAGTAACTCATTATATCATTCCAGCAACACTGTGGGTTAGGAGTTACTATCTGTATTTTTACAGGGAGGTACTTAAGGTACTACTTGGTAAGTGGTAGAGCTAAGTCAGTTTGAAAAAAATGTAATCATTTTGCAGTGACAATTTGAGACATCTTCAGGGTCCCAGTTCCATCCCCTAGGAAACTATAAAGAGGAGAGTGGCTTCAACCTGCTGTTCAGGGCCTCTGCCCTCATTCCCTGGAGCCTGGTATGGACAGTGTGAGAGGCATCGTTCCCAAAGTAGACAAAGAGAAAACACATGGGAATGGTAATTAAACGAGTCCATGTTTAAGGGGCACTTAAGTAGATTAAAATCAATATGTAGTCACGTAAGTCTGCTAAGCCATCCTTAATGTTTGGTGGGTGGATTTCTTTGTTTAAAAAATCCTAGTTTGCTTGAAACTGGCTGCCCCAGTGAAACATGAGATAGGAAAAGAGATTCCCAGGACCTGGAAGACCACTTGCTCAGAGTCTGAAATGTTTACACTGCCTCTGACTGGCATCTCTATACCAGAAAGGAGAAGACGGGGACTAGATGTTTTTGTGTGATAGTCTCTTTCCTGCTATCTTAGGCTGAGTTCCCTAAAACAAAATCCTGAGATAAGACATCATGTAAAAATAATTTGTTAGGAAGTGTTCTCAGGGGAATGGGAAGTAGAGCTTTAAAGGGAGGGAGGTCAAACAAGGATGTGATATCAAGCAAAGTCCCCAGGAGGGAGAAAGAAGGTGGGTGACTTTGGCACCGTCTAAAGTATAGGTCACATCTCAGTGTCCCAGTCAGGGACAAAAGAGCATGGCTGAGGATTCCTCCAAGGGGATGTGAATTCCCAAGCACTTCCATCTCTCCTTGTTCATGCAAAGAAGGTGCCAGCAGCCCTGTGGCCATCCTCCAACAAAAGACACAGAGGTGCTGGCATCTGGGGAGTCAGTGTGCTTGGCTGTGCCTGGTAGAGACCCCTGGATGGAGCTCCGTGATGTGGGATTTACGTCCCGCCCATACTCTGCTGTGAAAGAGATGGTGTGCAGCCAGTCCAGCCATCTGAAGCAGAACGAAAAACAGTATGGAAAGCAAGACACCGTAAAACATTTTCAAAGGGAGAAAAAGAATGAGCAAAACTGTCCTGTAGAGGAGAGAGACATTGAAAATGACATATACAGACGCAGAAAAGGTTGCTCAGTCAACTACTTCTGCAGGGTCAAAGCATGGGAAGTAATCAGTAAATGACCAATTTATCTCTCCCTCACAGCCAAACCAGCTCCTAACAAAACTGGAAGTTTAATATATTCCAACAAGTTCAGAACAAGCATACTAGATCTTAAGGCAGTCTCATGGCCCTGCAGCTCATCCTTTTCTTAAAAGAAGTTAATTTTCCAAAAATGACTCTATTGAGATTGAATTTAGAACGTATCCATTGCCATAACCAAAAGCAACCATTACTATTTGTATGTGCAAGTCATTTTAAACAACTGGCCCATTAACTGAAAAATGTCAAAAACAAATATGGGAGAAAACTAAGGTAATCCTGGAAGGCAAAGCCTGTCTCCCTATATTGTTCTTAAAAATACAAAAGGAACACATAACTTCATCATTTAATTATATTAGCAGGTCCTTCATTCAGTGCTCTTGTAAAACTGTCTTGCCCTTGTTCTAATTGCGTATTGAGCAGCGAGGTTCTTGGCATCGGGCTTTTCCTTGATGTGTGCGTGTTCAGAACACACTAAGAGACAGCCTGTGTGCCCCTTCCTGTCCTCATGGGCATTTCCTAAAGCTTCAGCCCTAAGCTGGTATATGTTTCTCTGTTACATCAACTGCCAAGGCAATTACTTTATATCTGGTATTTAATGGAAAAGTTTCTGAGGATGGGGCTATACTCACATACCCCCACACCTGGCTCAGTAGATGAGCTCACTATCTATTGAATAAGTTGGTGACAGAGCAGAAGTTCTGTTGCAGCCACAAAGGCCTATTCACAGTCTTTAAGCCTGATGAAGTTCTGAATAAGTAAACCCTCAACTACATCAGGCAGTTTATGAATGGTATTTTTTGTTATTGTCATTTGTAATAACTTTTGAACTATGTGTTTGTATTAGTCCATTTTCACACTGCTATAACGAACTATCTGAGACTGCGTAATTTATGAAGAAAGAGGTTTAATTGATTCGCAGTTCCAGAGGCTTCACAGGAAGCATGACTAGGAGGCCTCAGGAAGCTTACAATCATGGCAGAAGGTGAAGGGAAGCAAGAACCTTCTTCACATGGTGGCAGGAGAGAAGAGGGGCTGGTGTAGAAATGCCACACACTTTTAAACCATCAGATCTCATGAGAACTCACTCACTATCACGAGAACAGTAGGGGGAAAATCCACCCCCATGATCCATTCACCTCCCACCAGGTCCCTCCTTCAATCTGACATGAGATTTGGGTAGGGACACCAATCCAGACCATATCAGTGTTCAAATGATGAGCTAATTTTCCCACTAAAGTAAGCACTGGTATGGTACATAGTATGAATATGGTAGTCCAGTATCGGATTCCATAATTTAAAGCACTAGTAGACCTTTTAGTTAGTTAAAAGGAAAGGTAAAACAATAGTAGTAACAATGAGCTGTAAAATAGGACGTGTGGCGTGGGAATGGGGACAGCCAATGCTTCTCTGGTAAAGGGAGGCCAGATTTCAGCCCCTGGTGCAACCGCACCCCTATGCATTCATCATGTGAGATGATAAGCATCTTTCCTTGAACCAGTTGGTTCTTCTTCTTCCTCCCAGGCTGGGAACTTCTGCTTGGAGACAGCAGGAACTGTGTTACAAAGGCATATGGCCCAGTGAAGGACACTGAGGCTACTCAATAATTATTAAATGAGAGCATGAACAAAGGAATGTGAGAAGTAACAGAAAACATACGTGTCTCCCACATGAGAATTATTCTGTAGAAGCTGTTTCCCATTTGAGACAAAATAAACACTTGTTGAACGAGTAGATGGGCTTCCTCTGGGAGCACAGCAGGTGGGCACCCGTGTTGGAGCCAGCCATGGTCTGCAGAGTTCATTTCTCTGAGTCCCTGCCCCAGGGGCACATGACACAGGAGGCTCCAGACGCCTGACTCAAAGGCAGAGAGGACCATAATACCAGGGTTCCTCAGTCCTCACCAGCATAAGAATCCCAGGGAAGGCATTTTTTTTTTTTTTTGCACATACTCTAGGTCTCAATCTCTTAACTTCAAAAATGGCAATGGCTACATTAGCCCTTGGGACCAGTGCTTCAAAGGCTAGCGTAGAACACTTGCCTCAGGTGATTCAAAATCCAGGTTTTCGGACTGCTTCTGCTGTAAAGAATCCCACTCTGGAGGCTGGGGCCTGCAATCTGCATCTTTAACAAGACTACCAGAGAATTTCAATGCAGTTTCACTTTTGAAGGTTTTTAACTTGGGTGTCCATCAGAACCACCTGGGAAGCTTTCAGCACATGCATGCCCACGTCGCATGCATTGATTCTGTGGCCACACAGAGGGGCCTGCATCTGGGTCTGTTTTACAAAGCTTTTCATAGGATCATCATCATCACCTTTCCAGCACTGTTATGGAAATTGGAGAGACTCATGCCAAGGCGAAGGGCTTGGTGAGAGCAGCCAGGACTTCTATGCAGTGTTCAGCCTGTACAGCTGGGCGTGGCATCTCTGGCTCCCAGGTAGTTCTAGTGCACACCTCCAGTTAAGAACCAATGAAGAATGTTGCTTGTTAACAACCTTTGAAGGCTCTTTAGCAAAAACAAAGTATCATATTGGGATTCATCTGTGGCAGGTTGCAGAACACATCGGGGAAAGAGCTGAGAGCAAGGCATCCACCAGGAGGCCCTTTTGTGCTGGTCTGGGTAAGAGGAGATTGGAGCTGACCTGTTGAATCAACGAAGAGAAAGGGAGGAGGGCTCATCCTAAAAGTGGATACCCGTTCTTTAAGAAGAGTCCTGAGATGTACCCAGGAGTAGCAAAGTGGATGTGCCAACCCGAGGGAAGAGATTAGTAAGCTGCTGCCCCCTGTGACAGGGCTCCATGAGCTGGCAGGTTGAGCTGTGGAGAGACACTCCAAGGGTGCTAGACTAGGAAGAGGTCCTCTCGGGCCCCATCCCTTCATCTGCAGCCAAAGGAAGTTCAGCAGTAGCTGCCCCCGGCCTCTGTTCTCAGTCCACAGCTCCACCAGCCCAGTCGCTTGTGCAGAGGGAGAGGATGTGGAGAGATGCTGTCAACACCCTCCATGTCCCCTCCACCCACCCTGGAGGCCGCCTGTGACAGTCCCTCTGCAGGCTGAGACCTGCCTGTGTCTCTTTGATTAGGAACTTTCAAAGAGCTGAGATGCCCCAGCTTTCTCACCTGTTGGTGACACACTTCACTACTCTCTCATGGATCTCCCTGAGATCACCACCCAAACAAACTAATTACACCCCAATGCTTGTCCTAAAGTCTGCTCCAATAAGGGGCATGTGAATAGACAGGTCTTCAGTTCCAGAAAAGTAAGTACTCACACAGACAATATCTCTCAAATAACATGGAAGGTATACATATTATTTTTCTGGAGGGCAGAGGGTATCATGAGGAAAGTGGTCTTCATGCGGTGTATATCATGTTTCCTCCAGGGAGGGATCAGTGACATGGAGCAGTGCTTCTCAAATGTCCATGCTCACAGAGGTTAGCTTCTAACTCATCAGGTCTGGGGTGGGACCTGAGAATCTGCATTTCGAACAGTGAGCGTGTCTAGGGACCACACTTTAAGTAGCAAGGCCTTCACAACTTCAAGTTGCAAACCAGTTTTGAATGAGCAGAGTAGAAGGGGGTTTGTAGGTGAGAAGGAACTCTTCACCGTGAGTACATTTCTATGAAGATTTCTGGCCAGGATTTTAGTAAGTACCTGAGCCCCTTCAAACACTTGACTCCTACATAACCTTTTCATCCAAACACCATTCATCAATTGTTTTTATGCCACGAGGTTAAATTATTTCCTGTCATTTCAGGGGAGGTCCCCACTTGTTGAGTTTTCAGTCAGCCTATAAGACAAAGGAAAAGAGTGATAGAAAATAAAAATAATTTAATTCATTAGATGGAATTCAACTTTGAATTCTTAGTTTGTTGGCTAAGAATTTCCAGCCTCTGAGGAAATTTTTTTTAATTGAAGAAGTGAAACCAGTTTTTAAAAATCTGAGAATAATTCGTTTGTGACTATTTAACAGAAGGAAAAACTTCCTGAGTGAACATCAAATGCTTTAATTACTTCTTAGGCTTTAGAAGGGATGGCTTGCTGGTCTTTGTACTTTGGGCTTTCTGTTAATGACTGGTTGACTTAGATTTATTTGTTTATTTAGCTTCTTAATGTCATATCCTGTGGTCCTGAAGAGGACAATCACCAGGATTTAGGGGAGTGTTTTTGTCTGTCTTCACTTTGGAAAAAATGTAATGATTAGTCTTAAACAGGGTTGATTCACCACACTACAGAGGGATGTATTAGGAACGAGACAGCTTATTCAAGTGCTTTTGAATTTGTATTCGTTTTTTTAAATGTAAGATTATTTTTACTCATTTTAAATCTTTCAAGGCACTTTTTTCCTCAGGGCCAAGTGGACTGTTTGGGACGAGACCTCGCCGTCTCCATTTGATCACATAATTGCTTCTGATGCCAGCCAGTCTGCAACTGCCAGTGACTGGCACAGGGTTATTTCCTGTGCACTTCAAATTTCTTTTCTTTCTTTTCTTTTCTTTTTTTTTTTTTTTTTTTTTTTCTTTTGAGATAGACTCTCACTCTGGCACCCAGGCTGGAGTGCAGTGGTGCAATCATATCTCACTGCAGCCTTCCTGTGCCTGTGATCTTCCCATCTCAACTCCCAAGTAGCTGGAACCACAGATGTGTGCCACCACATCTGGCTAATTTTTATTTTTGTTGAGACGGGGTCTTACTATGTTTTCCAGGCTGGCCTCGAACTCCTGGCCTCAAGTGAACCTCCTGCCTTAGCCTCCCAAAATGCCAGGATTACAGGTGTGAGCCACCCATACCTGCCCTCTGAATTTCACTACCTAACTTGGGAGAGGAATTTTGCATTAGCAGTTACATGGTTCATCTGCCTCCAACATTTGTTGTGACTATAGTTTTTGCTTGTTGCACTTTTTTAAGCTTGGAAAGAACAAACTTAGAATAGTGTAGGCAGTGGCTTCCAAATGGATGTTTTGACAAAATTTCAAGGAAGCAACTGGCTTTGTAGTGCTCTTTTTGCCCAGATTCTCCAAATCCCCCATGTGCATGGGTAATCACCTCTGGTTCCCTCGGAGTGTTCGTGGCCAGCTCCTTCCCAGCCTTGCCAGCCCATCGTCCGTATTTGGCATCTGTGCTGGAGTCACTGTGTGCTCCGGTTCCTTAAGGATACTTTTAGTTTATCTGATCTGTGCTCCCCACCTGTTCAGACTCCATTTCCATGAACGTTTTGGGAGCAGTGAGGAAGAAACCTTTTCTGCTCATTGTTGCGTGTTCCTCACCCCAGGCCGCCTCTGATCTATTCTTACATCACAACTAAAAATATTCTTAAAAATGTGAATCAGATGGTATGACTCCTCTACTTAGAACCCTCCAGTCCCTTCCCTCTGTACTTGGATCCAAGTCCAAACTCCTAATGAGCAGCAGGGCTCCGCATGGCCTGGCCTTTCATCTGTCGCTTCCCAAGCATGTGGCCTCTGGTTGGTTTCTGGAACTCACCATTCGCTTCCCCACACATGCTGGTTCTTCTGCCAGGGACACTCTTCACTCTCCCTTCATGTGCTTAGCCCCTTCTTAGCTTGCAGATCTCAGCTAAATGGTACCTCCTCAAAAGGGCCTTCCCTCCACCTATACCAGGTGTAATGCTGTTTGCCTCCTTCAGAATGCCTCTCACAGACTGATTACTTTAAACAGGTTCATTGAGATACAGTTCAGATGCCATGCAATTAACCCTTTTCAAGTATACAATTCAGTGGGTTTGAGTATATTTTCAGAGTTGTATATCTGAAATGCCACAGCCAATTTTAGAACATTTCATTACCTCAGAAAGAATCCCCATACTTCTTAGCTGTCATACCCTTTCCCCTATTTCCACCAGCCCAAGGCAACCACAAATCTACTTTCTGTCTCTCTAGATGTGGCTATTCTGGACATTGTGTGTAAGTGGAATCATTTATATGAAATGGAGCCAGTCCTTTGTGACTGGCTTCTGTCACTTAGCATAATGTTTTTAGAGTTCATTTGTTTGTGGCATGTGTCATACTTCATTCCTTTACATGGCTGAATAATATTCCATTGTATGGGTATACCACATTGTGTTTATTCATTCATCAGTTGCTGGACATTAGGTTGTTTCCAATTTTTGTCTGTTACAAATTATGCTGCTATCAATATTTGTGTACACGTTTTTGTGTGGGCTCATGTTTTTATTTCTCTTGGGTACATACCTAAGAGTGGGATTGCTGGGTTGCATGGTAACTTATATTTCACGGTTAAAAAACTGCCAGGCTGCTTTTCAAAGCCACTATACTATTTTGCATTCCCACCAGTAGTATATAATGGTTCCAGTTTGTCCATATCCTGTCCAGCGTTTGTTATATTGTGTTTTTTATTGTAGCCATTCTAATGAGTGTGAAGTAGTGTCTCATTGTGGTTTTGATTTAGATTTCCCTGAAGGTTAATGATGTTGAGCATCTTTTCATGTGATTACTGGCCATGTGTATGTATTTTTTGGAAAAACCATTCAGATCATTTGCCCATTTGTTAGTTGGGTTACTTATCTTTTTATTATTGAGTTGCAAGACTTTTTAAAATTATATCCTGAAGTTCCTATTAGACATATTATTCAAAATATTCTCATCCTGTGGATTTTTTCACTTTCTTGATGGTGTCCTTTGAAACACATGAGTTTTAAATTTTGATGATATCCAGATTATCCAGTTTTTCTTTTGCTACTGTTGTTGTTGTTATTATTATTATTTGAGGCAGAGTCTGTATGTGTCGCCCAGGGTGGAGTGCAGTGGTGCGATCTTGGCTCACTGCAACCTCCGCCTCCTGGGTTCATCCTCCGCCTCCTGGGTTCAATCAATCCTCCCACCTCAGCCTCCCAAGTAGCTGGGGCTACAGGTGTGTGTTACCACAACCGGGCTAATTTTTGTGTTTTTAGTAGAGACAGAGTTTTGTTATGTTGGCCAGGCTGGTCACAAACTCCTGGCCTCAAGTGATCCCCTTGCCTCGGCCTCCCAAGGTGCTGGGATTACAGGTGTGAGACACCGTGCTCAGCCAGTTATTTTTCATTTCCTTTTGAGTTTTTTGTTTTTGCCATCTCCCCCTGTAGGCTACATGTGCTGTTTCGGCAGGACCATGTTTGCCATTGTAGCCCCATCCCCTAGAATAGCGCTTCACATGGGGCAGCAGTCAGTGAATAGCTCTTCAACGAGTTAAAGAATAAACAAAGGGGTACTCAAAATGTAAAATTCTTCCTTAACTCACTAAGCAACCTTCTGATTGCAACTGCTTTCCCTTTTTGACCTCCAAGACAGGAATTCTCTGGCCCTGCTGATAGAAGCCCCATGTTGCACAGGGCAACTATATCACTTATTGGAAATTACACGTTTGTCCTCTGACTTCAGTATTTCTCATCTGCCCTCTGACTTCAGTATTTCTCCCAGGAGCAGAGGATGGAAGTTCTCCACAGCTAGATCTGCGGTGTCATCCAGAAGCTGGCTTCAGAGCCTGTGGAGCTGGAAGCCTTGGGCTCACATCAAGGGAAGGAATGCCACTCAGCCTCTGGGCACACAGCTGCCACTTGCCATGGTGCTGTCTCTCTTGGTGCTACCCTATACTAGCCTTGTCCCGAAACATCTACCCCATTCATTTCACCCTCTCTGCTACTATGTCACTGCCTCTCCCATCATAGTGCTCCACCCAAAAGAGGCAAATTCTTATCCTTTCAAGGCCCACCCTAAAGTCACCTTTTTTGATATATTTGCTTTTTTATTCACTCCACCAGGCAAAGAGGGTGGCATCCTGCTATGAGCTCTTGGAACAATGTATTTAGGTCCCTTGTAGCCTGGATCATATTAAACCAATAGTCTTTCCTCCTCTATTAAAATGTGTTAATTTGAAGTCTTTGCTTACTAAATGCTGTCTCTTTTTTTTTTTTTTTTTTTGAGACAGAGTTTCTCTCTTGTTGCCCAGCCTAGAGTGCAATGGCGCAATCTCGGCTTACTGCAACCTCCGCCTCCTGGGTCCAAGTGATTCTCCTGCCGCAGCCTCCCAAGTAGCTGGGATTACAGGCATCTGCCAACACGCCCAGCTAACTTTTTGTATTTTTAGTAGAGATGGAGTTTCACCATGTTGGCCAGGATGGTCTCAAACTCCTGACCTCAGGTGATCTACCCACCTAGGCCTCACAAATTGCTGGGATTACAGTCGTGAGTCACCGAGCCCGGCCGAGATCCCTTCTTACCTGTCATTTGTATTCTCCCCATTCTGTGTCTCACATCTTATAGGTGTTTGTTAGATGATTGGTGAGTGAATGGATGAATGTACAGATGGATGATGTATAAGTCCTTTCAGAGGGAAACTTTGAGTATGTTAAGACCTCAGCAAGGCTTATACTTGGTCTTCATGTTGTCAACATTCTGGATACAAAGAAAAGCACCCTCTCTGTGACTTCTCAGATCCCATCTGCCTCTGATTTTTCCTGACCCCTTATGGATTGACTACATGAGCCTCTTTCAGAAGTTTCACTAGCGAATCGACAAAACAGTTCACCCTCTGCATCTCTGCTCAGGGATCAACAGGAGTGCTTGCTTGTGTGGCTTCATTCCAGTGGGAGGTTCATATTTTCATAGTTATGTATTACGTACTCTTCCTTGATTCAGGAGTACCATGATTTGTGTTTGTTCTGACTCCAGGACTATCCCTGAGAAACCCTCAGCCAAGAGTGTATCATCAGGGCCTGAGCAAGTGGCAGGAGACAAGGTATTGTGTGAATCTAGTACATGGAAGAGTGTGTTTTGATGGCTGGGGTTGTAATTCATAAGCTGTTCAAATGACAGGCCCTTTCCCCATACCCATGTGTATTCAAAGCACCATGTCATGTTCTGTAAGGAGATATGCAGGGGAGTTGGGTCAGGAAAGGAAGTTAAGATTGAAGGAGAACATGCAGAGGAGCTGTGGGAAGGAATGTGTCCGGCTCACATCCTGGCTCCATCATTTACCAACTGGGAAACCCTGGGCAAGTGATAAAACTTCGTATTCCAGTTTCCTCCTCATAAAACAGGAATAAAGAGAAGCTATACATAGAGTTTTTAGATAATGGATTTAAAACACTACCTGGCACACAGTAAACCATCACTAAGTAGAGGCTACATACTCCATCCTACATGCATCAGCAGTGGTAGTCCAGCAATACTCCTATAAGGCACCTGTTATGACTTCATTTTACTGGTAAGGGTCTCGAGGCTTATAGAAAGGATGGATGATTTGCCTGACAGCACATTGCTGGTATATATCTGAGTCAGTAATAAAAATTGGGACGCTAATGCCAAAGGTTGTATACTTTCTATGCTGCAAGCTCATGTGTTTTTCTTCATGGGTAGGTACTTTATGGCTCAATCCCAAAGGATTCCCCTCTGGGAATACGACTATTTGTTCTGGTAAGGTTCAAGCTGACTCATCGTTGAGTGCTGCTAATAAAGTGTTTGCTGAGAATGTTTTCTGTTAACTCATTGAGCCAGGTTATTGAGAACCTTTGCTCATCTCTGACACCTCAGTTGATTACGGAATTTGGGATGAAGTGCTTCCAAAATGCACCTGAATTCTAAATTAAGTGAGTTAACGTGGGGCCCCTTTTTACCAGCCCACAAGGGTCATGCTTGTTGTGTCTGGAAGAAGGAAAGGGTCTTAGAGGAACACTAAATTGCCAGACTGACAGTCAGATGTAGAGACACCAGGGTCGTCTTCAGTTTAACAAACACATGTGAGAACTAGAAAGTTGGAAGTCAGACTTTAAACTCTACCTAGCATTGAGCATAAACAGGTCACTGACCACAAAGATATTCTGTTCCCAAAGAGCACTGCATTCGTGGTCAAGTAAGGCCTGAGTCTAGACTGACATCAAATGCTTGTATGATTGGGAGGAAGGAGCCCGAAGGCCAAAGAGGCTCACTAATTTCATTATTCGATTCTTCCAACCACTGCACGTTACAAACAGGGCTGGAGCCTGGCTCTGCTGGCCAAGCTTCCAGGGCTGGGACAGCCAGGGTATGTCTGGATGAGAGAAGGTCTTTGCCAAGGCAAGCATCTCTTGTGCCAGGCAGACCAGCAAATGAGCTGCTTCTTGCAGCCCCTTCTTTGGAATCTTCCACAAGCCAAGGCCTATTCATTTAATAAATGCAAACTCAGGAGCTACTACGTTCTAGGCTAAGTGCCAGGCACTGAGAATACAGAAATGAGTATGCATAAATCAAGTATGCTTTTCATCACTGTGTTTTTTAAAATGTTAACTGATGATTTCTTGATCCTGAGAGTAATGTGCAGATGCTCCTTGAATTATGTTGGGGTTATGTCCTGATAAACCCATAGTTAGTTGAAAATATCATAAGTTGAAAATGTATTTAATACACCCAACCTACCAAACATGATAGCTTAGCCTAGCCTACTTAAACATGCTCAGAACAGTTCCATTAACCTACAATTGGGCAGAATCATCTGGCAACACAGCTCTCCTTAGAGTATCGGTTGTTTACCCTGGTAATGACATGGCAGACAAGGTGCTACATACAGCTCGCTGCACTGCCCAGCATCTTGAGAGTATTGTACAGTTTTCTACCACTTTCTACTGAATACCTATTGTTTTTGCACCATCAGAAAGTTGAAAAATCTTAAGTGGAACCATCATAAGTCAGGGACCATCTGTATGTTACTAGAAATTTTTAATTGAATCTTCCATAATCTTTGGCGAGAAGCCCTGGAGACTATTGAACGTCCTTGCCACACAGGGAAAAGTGGAACTGGGGAAAAGGCCAGTTATGTGAATCCTCTTAAAATAGGGTCTAAAATTTTATAATAAATTTTTTTTTTTTTTTTTTTTTTTTTGAGACGGAGTCTCGCTCTGTCGCCCGGGCTGGAGTGCAGTGGCTGGATCTCAGCTCACTGCAAGCTCCGTCTCCCGGGTTTACGCCATTCTCCTGCCTCAGCCTCCCGAGTAGCTGGAACTACAGGCGCCCGCCACCTCACTTGGCTAGTTTTTTGTGTTTTTTAGTAGAGACGGGGTTTCACCGTGTTAGCCAGGATGGTCTCGATCTCCTGACCTCGTGATCCACCCGTCTCGGCCTCCCAAAGTGCTGGGATTACAGGCTTGAGCCACCGCGTCCGGCCAAAAATTTTTTTTAGAGTTTTGATTGAGACTTTGCTTGAAATGTGCAACTAAAAATTATGAAATTAGGTTTATTTTATCCTGCATTTATTCAATGACACTCAAAACATTGTAATTATAATTGTCAAAGATATCTTAGACCCAAGGCAAAAGATTATTTGCTTTATTAGAGTCTTTAAAATAACAGTGCCCTAACTTCTGAAACAAAAGAAGGAATTGACTGCTGGATAGGCAGCTTTTGGATGTGAATTTTCCTGCTGTTGCATAAGATAACATCCTTTGCTTCATATTTTGTCTGGTTTTTGGTACAATCACAAAAGGATCATTTTTACAATGGCCAGTTTTTCCTAAGGACTTCTCTTGATCTTTTTAAATTAAATCTTTGTCTTCTGAAGCATCTTAAAGTGGTATCCAAGAGAATTTTGACTCTTTCAACAGTTAACTGATCTAACTCTGCCAGATCCAGATTTATCAGTGGTTTTGCAGTGGTTTTATCAATTTTTCAACATCACTTTCATTGATTTCATGAAAGTCTGCATCTTTTAGAGCAAGATTTCTGTTTCACTCTGTATTTGATTTGCATTGTATTGTAATCAGATAATGAGATGTCTACACTGGCAATCAGGTACATTAGATAAACAGTTTGTTCACTGGTCCACTTCCCAGTCAGCTGAGCGTCTCATAACCGTCAGCCTTGATAAATGCTAATGTTAAGTTCTCTAAGTTAAAGTCAGTGTAGGCAGTGATTGGAACGTGGAAGCAATCAGAGCACAGGAGAAGCCTGGTCCCTGGAATCTCTCCCATATGTATCTTGGTGGATACCAAGTGCCTGGCGGAGGTCATAGGCAACCCCCAACCAGAGCGTTCTCCACTGCCATGTTGCCTAGAGCTGGGGACAGCTTAGATTAGCCATATCTCCCCAAAATTTGTATCTTTAATTGAATTGGTTTTAAAAATTGAATCCATTTTAAATATGAGATTTTATTTTCATTTAAAAGAATTACATTGTGGGTATGTCTGTGACTCTTGGGTACCTGCCTGGCTACCAAGAAGACATGTGACTCCATGATGACTCTGCTTTTTAAGGTTATGCCCCGGGCATGATCTGAAACCAGGAGAGCAAAGTGGGTACTGGTGTTGCCTTGAATGAAGGGCTCCCCTAATGGGGAAGCCTTACAGCCTTTATAAACTGCAGTTAGGGATGTTTTCTCTTCCTTAGGATGGATTTAAACAAGAATCATAAACATGTGAGCTTTCTCCTCATCCTCCTTTCATTGCCTCTCACCACCTGGGAGCAAATGTCTAGTACTTTCCAATGGGTCTCAGTACCAATAGCCTCATAAGGGAAGAGCATTTTCTGAGGTCAGGTTCACCAGAAGCAGCACCCGAGATGGATTCTCATGAAAGGGATTTATTGGGGCAAGAGGAGCGAAGGGAGCAGAATGAAGGGAAGGAGCCAAACAGGCATGTGGGCTCAGCTGGAGTCTGCTTCACCCAGTCCCATGGGAGTTCTGGAACATTAATTGTACAACAGAGTTGGTCCTTTCTTGAGGCAAAGGGGACATTCTTGGGTACCCACATCAATCAGAGGCTATGGAATGCTTTTGGGGAAGGTGTCATAACCTCCCAGGCAAAGCAATTCCTTTCAAGCTGTTGTACCTATCCAGTAAGAGGGTTCTGAGTGGAGCACTGCCAGCATCCACACAAGGAGTGGTAGTGCTTGCCAAAGCCCATGCTCTGATACACCTCTGGGCCTCCTTGGAAATCACAGTAGTAGAAGAGAGGGGTATAGAATTAAAAACATTTGGTCAGGGCAGTTTACATGGCCAGTATAAACAGCTATGTTGGTGCTGACAGGCGGCAGAAGGGTAATCCATGACATTCCTTCCTGTAACACCATGCCGGAGCGCATGAGTCATGAACCATAAGCTCAGCTCTCTTGTTCCTAGAGATGATGTCTTTGGTTTACTCTTTTGGCCTTTCCTCACCAAGATCCGACCAGAATTTTGAAATTTTTATTTGACTGAGTAAGGTGGACGAGAGACCAGGAATAGTTAAATAAATGCTGATATAAATGTTATTTTCCAGCATTTGGGAATTAACAAAAATAAGGTAGCTGAGCAGCTTTTGAATGATCAGAAGTACTGTTGTCTTAGGTCAAAGCTAATTAAACTGAGGTTTTCTCGAGTCCCAGAGTAAATTTTTGAAGACATTTATTTCACACATGCGAAAACTGAAGAAGTCTTTGGGGCAATACATCTTTTTGTTTTATTTTTATTTTTATTTTTATTTTTGAGACAGAGTCTTACTCTGTCACCAGGCTGGAGTACAGTGATGTGATCTCGGCTCACTGCAACCTCCACCTCCCCGGTTCAAGCAATTCCCCTGCCTCAGCCTCCTGAGGACTACTGGTACTACAGGTACTGTAGCTGGGACTACAGGTATGCGCTACCATGTCCAACTAATTTTTGTATTTGTAGTAGAGACAGGGTTTCACCATGTTGGCCAGGCTGGTCTCAGTCTCTTGACCTCGTGATCTGCCCGCCTCGGCCTCCCAAAGTGCTGGGATTACAGGTGTGAGCCACAGCGCCCGACCAATAAATGTTTACTTCAAGAACAGATAGGCCTTTGACTTAAAACTAAACCTTCTCTCCTGGTTTGAAAGGAATTCCCAGTGAGGTATTGGGCATTACAAGAGAAATTGGGAACAGAGTTAGATAAGCATGTAATATATATGTATATATAAAATAAATATATATTATATATTATACATATATATTTTATATGTTATACATACATATTACATATATATATATATATTTGTTTATCCTGGGACACTCTTTAGAGTTATAATACCAGAATGACAAACATGAACCAGGACCGTCCCCAGGAAACCAAGAGAACTAAGGTCGTACAAGACTTTGGCCTGCTGCCTCTGATGTCAACAGGCCGATTAGCCAGGATTTAGGGTAGTATCTACTTGGGACAATTGTGGGTGTTGCTTCTGGCAGGAGGAATATGGGGAAGAATATGGTAGTGAAAGGCCACCTATGGTGAATCATTAATGCCATGCAGTTCTTGGAATAGCATTTGAGAAATTATTCCCTGGTTTTCCTTTTTGAAATTGCCAATGCCTTTTCTCTAGGTTCTAAGAGCAGCCCTCACACTTGCCATCACACAGCCATGTAAATATCTGTGTCTGTGCTGGGAGGTCCCCACCCCTTCTGAACTCTGAGCTCTACAAGGACAGTGACTAACATCTTTCAGACCAGTTCCCTCAGTGCTGAAATGTGTGTGATACGACAGCTCAGCTACTCAGTGCATGCTCAGTACCTGTTCTGAATCCTGTGCCATTCGCATATTACATACATGAGCTTCCATCCCTGAGTGCTGGGGGACAAGACGAAGACGGAGGAAGAAAACCTCAGAGGAAGGGCTGAGGAAAGGTGCTCCTTGACAGTGTGGACAACTTAAATGGAGGTGTGGAAATAAGAGCAGGCAGGATGTGTGTAGAATAGTAGAGTATATGTGCCATGGGGCAGGGGTGGAAGAACAACAACAGAAAAGGAAGGGCCAAAATGGAAGCTGGGATTAAGATTTGAGACTTTATTCTGTTTGCACTGGGGAGAGAAGTATTTTAAGAAGCTTCCTCTGGCAGCCAGCCGAATGGACTGAAGGAGGAGGAAAGCTCATAGCAGCAGCTACCAAACATCATTACCCGGCGAAATCACGAATTTTATCTCTCACTATGTACTGAAAATGCTCATCCCAGACCCTGCAGTCTGTGTCTACTCAGAAAAGACTCATGCAATGCAATTAGAGTGTTGTCCAGGAATCTGCATTTTTAAAGAGGCTCCCAAGGTGATACTAACGCAGGTTATCCCCGGTCTCTGTGCGAATAACACTTGCTAAAAGCACAGAGAGCTGTTAGAAAACTAATCATCATTGAGATCAGTTATATCCGAGACTGGATGCTAAAAAGATATATTAGAGTTTAGTTTTATATTTGTATATCTCTTATCTTTTGTTTAATTGTATTTGGGCTTTTGGGGGTTTTGTTTCATTGCTATTTCCTAAGTAAGGGTGTATTGATGTTTAACAAACAAACAAAAATATACAAGTTATTAAGTTCCCAGCTCAATGAACTTTCACAAAAGGATCAAACGTGTGTAACCTGCACTCAGAACTTCCTTCCTTCCACTTACTCCACAATTACTGTCTTGATTTCTAGCCCCATAGATTATTTACCTTTTATCACCTTTATTTTTGGTGCTTTTGATAATGTTCATAACGTATTAGAATAAAAGATATATATAATTGGATAGTTTAAGTAGATATATTATGGTAAATGCTCATATGTTTTTACCAGTTGGACACACAATAAAAATATTTTTCATCCACCTGTCCAAATGCCTTGAAATGTTAGTCTGAGCTGAGATGGGAGTCTTGGAAATTGGAGGACCTCTGTACCTTCTCCTCCAAAATCTGTAAACATGCTGTTTCCGCTTGGAAGTCTTGATTTGCTTTCAGTGACTCTGAGAAGTCCTGTGGCTTGTGAAGAGCCTCTTGGCTTGCCTTTCACCTTGGTTGGAAGCCATGTGCCCAGGTGGAAAGACAGCAGTTCCCTACAGCCTTTCTCTTCTGGTTCTCTCAAGCCACTGTGTGCAGAGTCCAGCCAAAGCTGGGTATGCTTGGAAACCTCTCCTCACCCTTGTACCCTCCCCATACCCTGGGGAGACTTGCCTGTGGACAGCCCAGCCCTCACTGTTTCAGGTTTTAGGAAGAAACTCTCTCTTTTCTTAGGGCGATTTTCTTAGAGTTTGTCTTTCCTAAACCACCAAGATCTGAAAAGGCAGGATTAGGGTGTGGGCTTAGGAGAAAGGGGCCAGGAAGATGACAGGGTTGTGTTTTCATCCAAACTTTAGGAGGTCTCCAGTTCACCCATGGTCCAGCCCACCTCACCAGGACCATCCTAGGGTTTGAACCCAAAGCATTAGTTAGGAATAAAGAGTGGTTTTGTCCTCTTTTTTTTTTTTTTTTTTGAGACGGAGTCTCGCTCTGTAGCCCAGGCTGGAGTGCAGTGGCCGGATCTCAGCTCACTGCAAGCTCCGCCTCCCGGGTTTACGCCATTCTCCTGCCTCAGCCTCCCGAGTAGCTGGGACTACAGGCGCCCGCCACCTCGCCCGGCTAGTATTTTTGTATTTTTTTAGTAGAGACGGGGTTTCACCGTGTTAGCCAGGGTGGTCTCGATCTCCTGACCTCGTGATCCACCCGTCTCGGCCTCCCAAAGTGCTGGGATTACAGGTTTGAGCCACCGCGCACGGCCAGAGAGGGGTTTCACAGTGTTAGCCAGGATGGTCTCCATCTCCTGACCTCAGGATCCACCCGTCTCGGCCTCTCCAAGTGCTGGAATTACAGGCATGAGCCACCGCGCCCGGCCGTTTTGTCCTCTTACCTGTCTTCCCCGGGAACCCATGGGAAAGGTGGGCAGCTAGAAGGGGTCTGGAGACGGTCTGGTCAGGACACCTCGTCCTACCATTGCCTACCATCTGAGCACTGCTCCGAAGGACTTGATTGCCCCTTGGAGCCTGCTCCTGCACACCTGCAGCTGACCCATCTGTTGGTGCTTTTTCTTTCAGGAGGAGATGGGCATCTCCTGTGAGCTGCTGGAATCGGACTTCCTCAAATGCAGCGTGGGATTTCCTTTCATGAGGTCAAAGTCAAAGGTAAGGGACACAGACGGGACCGTTCCTCGGCAGCAGGCCCCCAGCTCTTCCCACGAGCCACTGATTCTGCCACTGCCTCCCTGAGGTGAGGAGTCCTCCCACCCCCCTGCCTCCCATAGCAGCTGGGGTGGCCGCTGAAGCCCTGCCACACTCCTGTCGCTGGCAGTGTACACTGGGGTATACTCCAGAGGGGCTGCGCCACGTGGTCTTTCTCTTTGATGCACATGATTTACCCCAAATGTGAAAGTGAAGGACACACCACGGCCTCTGCACTTTGGCAAGTGCCATTTAGTTGGGCTTCCTAAAATAATTTTTTTTTTTCTGGGACTTTCTGTGCCTCCTTGAGTCCCCTAGGCAACACAGGAGAAGATGTGGTCTGTCACCTCTAGTCCTGACTCTGTCACTCCCTTGGGTGCTCACAGTTTTCTGAAGAGACCTCTCAAAATTCTCAAAACACAAATACCTGTATCCCACTTTATTTTTAGAAAGAGTAAAGAAATTAAGTCATTTTGGTATTGGTGTGGAGACAGATTTTCTAAGTTCAAATAGTGTACTACAGAATCTTCAGACATTCTTGGAACATTCTAGTATGTGCCATCATTGTAAGGAGATACAAACATAGGTAAAAAGATTTGGTGGTTGGAGGCAAAACTAGAATCTAAAAGACCAAGTCTGCCTTTGGAAATGGAAGCTGTTTTCCCTGCCATGATTTGAAGGAAATCTCATATTCCTTTGTCTACCTTTTTTCCCTTAAAAAAGTGAAAGCTGGCCGGGCGTGGTGGCTCATGCCTGTAATCCCAGCACTTTGGGAGGCTAAGGCAAGTGGATCATGAGGTCAGGAGATCAAGACCATCCTGGCTAACATAGTGAAACTCTATCTCTACTAAAAATACAAAAAAATTGCTGGGCATGGTGGCACGCGCCTGTCGACCTAGCTACTCAGGAGGCTGAGGCAGGAGAATCACTTGAACCTGGGAGGCAGAGATTGCAGTGAGCCAAGATCATGCCACTGCACTCCAGCCTGGGCGACAGAGCGAGACTCTGTCTCAAAAAAAAAAAAAAAAAAAGCGAAAGCTTCATCCTTTTGTCCTGCCTGGGTCGTACATCAGATCATTTTAATCTCCAAGGCTCTTTGGTCCCAGTATCTAGTAGCTGTTTTGTAAACCAATGGTGAGAATGTTATGGTGAGGGAGAAGACTTGGTCATTTCTTAGCAAATCACTTGGACCCATAAAAGCCCCATTGAATGCACCTAGATTTTGGACTTTGCAGCCTTCAGAACTGTGAGAAATTAATGTTTAAACCACCCAGGCTAGGGTAATTTGTGATGGAATCCCAAACTGACTAGGGCAAAAAGGTAATAACTTTCTCACTTTAGGGTCAGTGTTGTTCAGTGCTGTATTCATGTATCACTCAAGATAATCTCATGAACCACCTAAAATAATCTTAGTGTACCACTCCCAGTGTGAGCATCCTGTGATTTGGGAAACAGTGCCCCAAACAAATGTTGTTCACCATATACACGTCAGGCACGTGTGGGAATGTGGGAGGAACCCCTGGGTAGGAGTTATAGGACCAGGTTCTACCACAAACTGTGTGATCTTGGCAAAACCACAGTGACTCTTACGCCCATGACTCCTCGGATTTTTTTCTGCCTCTCTTCCTCATTCTGTCCACATTCACCCCAGGAGGAGGGAAGCCTCAATAAGTGGCTGCCCTTGGAAAATGGATTACATGTGGCTGGCAGAGTACAGGCCAAGTCCCATTAGACTCCAGGTAGGGTGAGGGTGGAGATAAAGAAGGACGACCCCAATCCATGGACACTGTTGCCTCTAGTAATGGATGTGGCACCTCCGCATACAAATTTAAATAAAATCTTTTGAGTAACAAATAATAGGCTTAATTGAAAAACTTGTGACAGTTTCCATTTCATTTTAAACTCCAGCCTATATCACATATCAGACCTAAGATGTGTGTTTCTCTCTCTAGTGGAGAGTTAAATTTTGTCAAATTTTTGTTTGTTTTTGAAAGGGAGTCTCTCTCTGTTGCCCAGGCTTGAGTGCAGTGGTGCAATCTTGGCTCACTGTAGCCTCCGCCTCCCGGGTTCAAGTGATTCTCCGGCCTCAGCTTCCCTAGTAGCTGAGATTACAGGTGCCCACCACCATGCCCAGCCAATTTTTTTTTTTTGGTATTTTTAGTAGAGATGGGGTTTCACCATGTTGGCCAGGCTGGTCTTGAACTCCTGACCTTAAGTGATCCACCTGCCTTGGCCTCCCAAAGTGCTGGGATTACAGGCATGAGCCACCACGCCCAGCCAACATTTGTTAAAACCCTCAAAATCATGATAGAGCCCACAGAAGTGTGAACATTGGAATGTTGGTTGTTTTCCCAGCTGGTAATGCCACCACTTTCCTCCCACATACAGATGCTGGGACCTGTACCAAGACTGACTAAACCTGGGTATTGGGGGCATGGGAGCAGAGGGTGATTCCCTGGAGAAAGCCCAACAAGTCACCCAGCAGAGATGGGGCTCCCCGTGTCTGCAGCCCAGTGTGCATTCCCATGTCCTTCCAACCCTGAGGGTCCTCAGGCTCCAGGCCACCTGCTAAGCCTCATGACTATGCTTGGCTTACCTTGGATGGCCATATGTTTCTGTCTCTCACAGCCTGCCCAGTTTCTGACGTTCTGTTCTTCCAGGCCTCCATCCCTGATTTTAGCTTCTCACCCAATTCTTTTGCCTCTCATCTCACTTTGCTCTTGAGTGTGTTTAATTGAATTCAGGTCTCCTCCCAGTGCTAACGCTACACCAGGCAAGACCTTGCCTCTCCCTTCCTTCTTGTCCTCTTCCTGCCCTGTCTCTGTGCCTGCCCCCCACCCCACCGTAAGCTGACAAGTCCCACAGTAACGGAAATTTCTGACTAGAAAGAGATGTCCGTGTTCACTGTAGATGATGGTCCATTGTAATGAACCAATGTCCGTTGCTTTCAGGAAGCATTCAGTAGAATCCAGTGTTGCAAATGTTAGACCACTGCCTGGAATTCACCATAATGGAACCCAAAGGTTTAGACATGATATAGTTGTAGGCTTTCAGAGTTTGATGAAATTTAAGAACCATTTTGTCCAACCTCCTCTTTTTATTGAAATGCAAAGACAGTATTTTAGCCAAGATCACACGGTTTGTGGTAGAACCTGGTCTTATAACCCCTACCCAAGGGTTCCTCCCACATTCTCACACATGCCTGACATGTATATGATGAACACCATTTACTTAGGGCAGTGCCCCCCAAATCACAGGATGTTCACCACTAAATGGTACACTCGATAATTTTAGATGGTTCATGAGATTATCGTGGGCAATACGTGGACACAGCACTGAACAACATTGACCCTAACAGTGACCCTTTTTGCCTTAGTCAGTTTAGTCATCTATAACAAATTACCTTGGGCTGGGTGGTTTAAACAATAGACATGTATTTCTCATAGTTCTTAAGGTTGAGAAGTTCAAGGTCAAGGTCCTAGCAGATTCAGTTCCTGGCGAGAGCTCTCTTCCTGATTTATAAATAACGCCTTCTCTATGTGTGCCCATCTGGCTTTTCCTTGGTGTGTGTGCATGGAGAGAGAGAGAGATCTTTGTGTTCTCTTCTGAGTGCACTAATTCCATCATGAAGGCCACACCCTCGTGACCTCATCTAAACCTGATTACCTTCCAAAGACCCCATCTCCACATACCATCACATAGGGGGTTAGGCCTTCCACATATTAATTTGAGGAGTGGTGGGTGGGGGAGACACAAACATTCAGCTCATAAAACTTTTCAACAGTCTTTTAATCCTAGCCACACGGATCAGGAGAACATTTCCAATCCTGCTAGCGTATCTTTAACTCTTCTCTATCACCAGCGAATCTCCCTTTTCAGCAAAGATGGAGTAGACCTTAGGCTCAAAGGCTTCCACAGGCAACAGAATTCAACATTGCTCTGTTTTCATTGTATTCATTTTTACAACTACCCTCTCTTTTTGGCAAGTGATCCTGGATTCCCATCTATGATAGTGATATAAATTGTTCTTTTAAAATAATCTTTAAACTAAAAGAGTAAGACAGTAATAATATGAAGCAAATATCCCAGGTGATGTAATTTGCAGATGTGGCAGAAATTGAAAAGATGGGATGTGAGTGAAACTGAGTAAGTCCTGGTTTAAGATTGTAAATGCATCACTTCCTAAAGAGAGCCTCGGGGGCTGAACAGGAGCAGCAGGTCTCTAGCCAGAGTATGTATCAGGCTTGGTTTTACTGTTAAGACTGTGCCTTTGGCCTGATAGTCAGAAAGCTATGCATAAAACATAAAGCTTATCATGCAAATGAGCTTCCAGAGGTCATAAACTGCAGAAGATGGAAGAGAACAGTTTAAGTTTGGAATGCCTGCTGATACCACTTCCTTTTCCCCTAGTATGAATTCAGCGTGATCTTTGATACAAGCCACCTGTCTGGGGAAGAGGACGTTCTCAGCTTCATTGTTACTGCTCAGAGGTAAGGGGGGTTTAAACACTTTTTTCAAAGATAAGAGATTTATGGGACCAGGAAAGGACGTGTCCTGGTTAAGCTTTGATGAATCCCAGGATGCTGAGGAGGAAGAAATGGTTACTCAGTGATAAAGCCTCGAGCCACTAAGTGGAATTGGATCTCTTGGGGATGGTGGTTGCCTAGTACTGCTTGCATAGCCACCACTGCAGACTGAGCTGAGAGGAAATGGGCATCAGCCACTCCGAGGTGATGATTCTACAGCTGAGGAGAGACAGGCCCAGGGGGGTGAGGCTTTAGTCCAAGGTCAGTTCCCACTCGGCTGTGTATTTCCCAGATCAGACAGATGTCCTCAGCAAATTGTCAGACTGGGCCCGCTGCTGCTTTTGGACATGGCGCTGTATCCCTTGATGGAGTGGGCAGGGCACCTGCAGCCTGAGGGCCTGGCCAGGCCTGTTGACAGAGGTCCCAAGAGATGCTACTCAAGAGAGGGCTTAACCTGGAAGCCAAGTGGATGGACAGGAAAGGGGATCGTGGGGTGGCAGCTTCTCCCCTCAGGAGCATGTGCCTGCCCCTCTCCAGGATAGCCACAAGTGCCTGTGGGGACCTCTGGGGAGTTATCAGATGCCTTCTCCAGGGCAGATCCACCATGCCTTGAAGCAGCATCTAGGTAGCACTTGGCTGGCGGCTCCAGTGGAGGGAGGGGCGTTCAGGTGGGTGAACAGAGAGACATAAGCTTTGATTGGGGTGATGATTGGACACCCAAGGTAACCTTTTCATTTTCACTTGGAAATGATCTTAAACTTAACAGAAGTGTTACAAGAATCGTGCAAGGAATTCCTATATACCCTTTACTGAGATTCACCCAGTGTTAACATTTTGCCTTATCTATTTTATCATCCTCTTTCTATATAATTTTTTTTCTTAGCTGTGTGAAAGTTGCAGAAATCATGCCTCTTGATTCATAAATACTTCAGTGTGCATTCCCAAGAATGAGACTGTTCTTTTAAGAAACTGTAATACAGTTATCACATTCAGGAAATTGAATATTGACACTATGCTATTAGCTAATCTGCAGTTTATGTTCTGATTATGCCAATTATCCCAATAATGTCTTTTTAGCCCCTTCTTTTTACTGGTCCACAAGACTTAGTTATTTTCTATTCACACTATTTTCAAGATCACATAATTTACATTCACGTAAAACATGACTATGAGCTAATAGAAACTTATGCAAAGCATAGAGAGGGTAGATTTCATTCCCATTGCGTAAAATCCAAAAGGGCTTCAGTCAGGAGGTAGCATTTAAACAGAGGAGTCTGTTTTCAGGCTGAAGCAACATGAACACGGCAGTGAGGCTGTCCATGGGGCAAGAAGCCCTGTTACACCTGTGTAGGTGGTGGGCACGGGGTGTACTGGGGGTTTGTGCACCTTCTCAGAAGGATGGGGAACACACAAGCACAGTGGGAGGCAGGGCTGAAAGAGGAACCTGGGCTAGACCATGGGGGACAAAGGTCACCTAGAAAATCTGAACTATATCCTGATGGCACTGAGGAGCCAGTGAAAGTTTTTGAAAAGGGGAGTGGCACAGTGCAACAGCTTGACCCTAGAGCATGAGGCTGATGAATTTGATGAGGGGCAGCAGATGCCCATTCGAACCTGAAAATTCTCATTCTCTTGCCATTTCTTGGATCCACAGAACACTCGCCTTTGCTGGGCAGACCCATCAATGTACTCTCTTGGTCCTTCCACACCTGAGGCAGCCTGTGTGCCTGGAAAGGAATGTGATATGGAAGAGATTTCCCTTGTCAGAAAAGAAGACACTTCCTGCCTCCACCTCATTCAGGGCTAATCATAACAGTCAGAGAGGGCAGGGAGCCGGTATTGCAATTGTGAAAGGTTCATTTGTTAGGATAACATGTCCACACAGCAGCAGTGCTCCGGTTTTGGATGCATATTAGAATCGCCCGGGGAGCTTTGAAAAATATGGATGCCTGATCTACCCCCAGAGACCCTGACCCTTCCTCTGCCTAGGGTGAGACCTGGGCAATGGAGTGTTCAAAAGGGCTCACCAAATGATTCTAATGAGCAGCCAAGGCTAAGAACCACTGTTTATAATCCCTTACTCTGTTCTGGGCACATT
The DNA here is from genome assembly GCF_002776525.5 of Piliocolobus tephrosceles. Lineage (NCBI taxonomy): Eukaryota > Metazoa > Chordata > Mammalia > Primates > Cercopithecidae > Piliocolobus > Piliocolobus tephrosceles. The sequence continues at coordinate 98,890,707 of NC_045435.1, read as the reverse complement.
TTCACTCAGCAAATATTTATTGTGTATCTTCTATTTACCAGGTTCAGTCCTAAATGCTGGGCACAGGAGAAAATGACAGTAACCTACTCAACTCAAGAACACCCCCCATGTACATTAACAGTGCTGCATAGCTTCAGGAAACCCTAGGATCTGTAGCTTCAATAATATAAAAATTTCTAATTTCTCAAATCACAAATGTTAAGATGACGATACTATCTTTTAAACACACACCAGAATATTTCAGACACTCATTTCTTTTCAGGCATTGGTGAAGATATGGTCTGACTGCCCCAGAGGGCACCCACACACAGCACTTGACTCCCTGCTATGATGGAAAGACCCTTAAAGCCCCTTATCTTGAATCTTGAAAACTACAGTTAAAATCTCAGTCGTTCCTTTCTTCCATCACCACCCTTTGAAGGGCTCTTTGCCGGCTTGTAGATTTAGGAGGACGTACTATTGAGACTGAGCAGTTTCTCAAGACCTATCCTCTCAGCAGCCACCAGCCTGGCTTTTGCAGACCACTGGAAAGTATCCCAGCTCATGAGCTTTTGGAATGACGGGAAGCCTTTTGATGTTTGGCGTCTTTATCTCAACTTTTCAACTTAGCTCATTCTGGAGCAGTCACACGATGACAGATGAGACGGTTGGGCCTCAGCCGGCCAAACAAAGGGCAGGGCAAGACCTGGCAGGATGCTGGGGTGGGGGCGGGAGCAGGCCAGGATGGTGTCAACGCATCCACAGGGGAGTCGCCTTTGGCCTGCCCACAGCAGTGATCCCAAGGCTTTTGTCACCCTTTGGGAAAGGAAGGACAAGGAAGTCAGGCTGTGTGGGCACCTGATCCTGCTGCTTTTGCAAACTGTGGCTGCCCATGAGGGACTCCTGTCACCCCATGTAGGAAGACAGATGAGGAGCCAGGGCAGAGACTGTGGCCCTGTGGGGTCAGCGTCACACAGCGCCATTGTTTCAGAACAATAGGAGGGAGAAGGAGAGGGGATGTGAGAGCTATTTCAGTGCTGTTGCCATTCAGCACTTGCTGGGTGAGAGAGGAAGGCAGTGGGGCAGGGCTTGGAGGGGGCAGAGAGAGGGCACAGAGCAGACAGGAACTCAGCAGATGTTCAGGGAACGGCATGGTGGGGAACAGTCAGGATGAGCTGAGCCCAGCCTCAGCAGGTCTGGGGGACTCTTTTGTTCTGCCCATGCAGGGTGAACTTGGGAACCAACTGTGAATGTAGGTTCAAGAACATGTACCCAAGAGCCACGCATATTCCCAAGGAATAATAATCACAATTCCTATTAGAAATTTAGTAAAGTAATTAAGAGAAACTAGGTCTTCTCTCTCCTCCTCCTGTTCCTTCTCCTCCCTTCTTCTTTTGCCCCTCCTCCTTCTTGCCCCCAAATCTGGCATCAGGCGTGGGAGTCACAGCTGAAAGAGCCCAGGTTTCAAGTCTGACTGAGCTGATTGGAATCTCAGCTCTGATTTGCAGGGGGCCTTGGGCAGTTACCCGACCTATCTGAGCTGCTCCTCACCCGTCAGAGGTGGGTGCTCCATCTCCCTCTGGGGTTGCTCTGAGGTCTCAGTAGGGCCATGCTGAGAAATGCCCAGCATAGTGCCTGGCACATAGTAGCCACTTAACAGCATCAGCTCCCTCATGTTCACCTTTCCAAAATGATCTCACAAGAATCCCCCTTCTGTGCTTTCCTCACCCGGAGTGGGAGGCCTTATGTGGATGCATATTAGAATCACCTGGGGAGCTTTAAAAAATATCGATGCCTGATCTACCCCCATAGACCTGCTATAGCCAAGGTCTATGGCGAGAGCTTCCATGATGTTTACAGTGGTCGGTTTGGTCAGGGCCTCTTTCCTGGGCTTGGCTGTCCATGGATGATGGGCAGTCCCTTCAGATGAGACATAGCTGCTAAAGTCTAGCAACCCCTTCCTGGCTGCAGTGCCGTAACTTCATTGGTCCATTGTTCATGGAACAGGCGCTTATAGAAGTAGCACATACAATGGGTGCCATGCCCATAACCCCTCAGCCCTCACCCTTTCCAAAATATCCGCAAACCGGGCAGATTCCGGCTCCCAGCACCAGCCACCCTTGCTGAGGCTTTCTCTGGCCAGAGCTCACTCACTTGCCTGACAGGCAGCTGCCAGGGGGTTCATTCCACCCCGCCCCCACCCCCAGCACAGCAGCAACTCCTCTCAGGAGTCAGTGGATAAAGGCCTGGCTCCCGTGCCCTCAGCAGGAAGACTGACTCTGCCTCACAGAGTCCCCAGGAGACTGGGCCCTGGCTGCTGACAGCACGACCCTCCTGCGTGACTTGCCTTTATTGTCTTCTTCCCTTCGCTGTCGCCCTTCTCCACTCTCCACTCCTACTGGTGTTTCCTGGGGCCACCTCCCGAATAAACTACTTACAATCACGTCTTTGTGGAGAGCATAGCCAAGACAATAGAGTGCCTTTGATAGATACGTACAGGGACCAGAAACAGACTGAGGACAATGAGGTGCCACCTGCCCTTGGAGAATGTAGAGATTCAGCTCTAAAGTGGAACAGAGAAAGCCCACTGCCAGATAGCTAGTGTTGGCCAGCATTCATTCATTCTCCTCTCCCTGCACAGTGGCAACATGGAGCGCTCTGAATCCCTGCATGACAACACCCTTGTGCTGATGGTGCCGCTGATGCACGAAGTGGACACGTCCATCACCGGGTGAGTAGCCTGGTCCTGGGTTGCCACAACACAGGGGTGCCCTCCGGTGGAACACTGTGCTTCTCATATTTGCATGTATAGCCAGCCAGGAGCCAGAGGCTGTGCCACCTCCACTTCCTCCCAGCCTTGAAAAGCAGGATGAAGCTTTAGCTGCAGTAACTCGTACCCTCCTCCCTCCTTATTTTCTCCTCTGTCCCACCTACCCACCCACCTGTTAGATAACCTGAGAAGTTTGATGACGAATTTAAGCCCCATAATTTCTTTGAACATTCCATATACCTTTATATGCATATATTCCCATCCACCCCAGTCCCTCCAGAATGCCATATGGTAACAGGCAGCATGGATCCTGGGATTAAAATCTCAGCTGGAAGCTGCTGGGCCAGAGGTTACCACCAGATGTGTCTCCAGTCCTAGCTCACAGGAGGATTGCTTTCTGATTAGCTCCACAGTCAGCGCTGGCTTTGCTTGTTTCTGTTAACTCCCACTGCAGAGCCAGAGGTGGCTCTTCAGGATGTCTCTAATGGTCTGGAATGGGCAGGGAACCATCCCAATAGCCACACCGTCTGTCTGGGTGAAGTCCACGGCCATTCAGTGCCGCTGGCATTGTTGGAAAGCAGGACCCTGGGCTGCAGTCTGTGGAGACCTGAAACAACCCAGGTCAGTTTTCATCCAAAGCCCTGGCCTGGAAAAATGAGAACTCAGTTTCTTTCCAGCTTCAGAAAACAGAACGCATACCTCTTTGATAGAAAAAAGATTTACACAATTAGTTTAGATCAGATGAGGACCCACTGAACCCTTGACCTAAATGCAAGCTGAACTTTCTGGAGGTTCAGTTTCTCATTTTTCGGTTTTCAAGTGCTTGTGGGTCGTAGTCTTGACTAGCAGTGGAAATGTTGATCCCTTGCAGGGAGAGCCATCCCTGCACTAGCCCACACTGCTGGGAGCCAGTGGAATGAGTCTCCAAGCATTCCTGCTCCTGAGCTCTTGGCATTTTTGGTCATGTTTTTTAAACATGAGGCACTGGTGGAATATGTTTGCAAATTAGCATATTTTTGCCTCTGTTCACAGCTCTATTTTTAACTGTATCATTTATTTACTTGTCTCATCAAAGGCACAGCAAGAATATACCCAGAACCAAGCCCTATCCTTGGGGACAAAGAGAAAACATTCTCCCCACCACCCCCAGACACTTGATCATGTAATCAGGCCTTAGACGACCTTGCTGGGAGGTGTTAACAGCCCCTGATGAAGCCATCAGTTAAACAAATGAGTCAACCTCTGATCTCTCCAGGAATCTAAAACAGTTCTTGTCATTTGGTAATGCTGGGAACTCACTATCTTACTAAAATAATGCACTAAACGTTGAAAATGGATGAGTCGTTGTCTATTCAGACTTAGTCTCAAAAATCTTCCGTTGTTGTGTTTAGGTAAGTGAGTGGCCTCCAGCATCTAGAACTCAATATTTGTCTGGGAGTGTCAGTCTGAGCTTTGTTTCTTCTCAAGGATGTGTTCATATAAGCAACATTGAAAGCATTGCTGCAAATTGAGCTTGAATTCTTCTCACCTGTTATGTAGCCTCTGCAGTCCAAGGGAAAATGCTGTAAATGAATGGACTCAGCTTTCAAATGCTTAACTTCTAGTCATCTTGGCAGGCTGACAAATTTAAGTTTTTTAAGTGAATTTGTCATAGAGTGGGGTTTAGGATGCCAGATATATAATTCATTTATATTTATTTTTTAAAAGCTTATGATCATCTTCTTCAACCTATAAAACATTTTTTGAATGACAGAACAGAAAATGTATACTTTTATAATCCAGTTTTTAAAAAATCAAAGCCATGATAATCTTGTCATTTCAGAACGGTAATCCCAGTGCATATTTCTCCATGCAGTTTATTGATGTAACCTAAGATGAGAAGACACTACTATTCATGCTTTATCAGAAAGCATAGCCTGGCTATGTCTGTTCATGGCAGAGAGAAGTAACAGCCCCAGCAGGGAAGCACTGGGTACAAGACACTGGATTAAATGGAGACAAATGTGTGCTTCTCAGAATGGCAGTGATCACGGGTGCTTGACTGTGGGTGGCGATGACAGATTTCATGCTTTCCTCTTTCAGAATCATGTCTCCAACCTCATTTGTATATGGTGAGTCCGTGGATGCAGCCAACTTCATTCAGCTGGATGACCTGGAGTGTCACTTTCAGCCCATCAATATCACCCTTCAGGTACCTACTCCTGGCGACCTCCTCTGTCCCTGGGGCTAACGGAAGGGCACGTGGGATGTCTCTCCTACAGAGGGCTAGGCTCTTGTCAGGAGAGACCCTTCTGTGGTTGGCTCGCGTGGTGTATGTGTGATCTGTAACCACACACAGAATGAATCCCTTCCATGCCTGGTACTCTACTGTGCAGGCCCCTCTGCTTTTCAGGACTTGGAAGGAAAGGTCCACATTATGAACGTCAGTTTTCCCCAAGAAGTCCTTTGTGTGGTGGAGGCCTTAGCCAATGTCCTAGCCCAGATGGCCCCATGAGGACCCCTTTCTGTTCTCCATCATTCCCCACCTTCTGGGCAGGGCTGCCTCAGAGGATTTGGATTTGCTTTGTCCCTTCCTCCTGAGATTTTCTTGCCAACTCATCCAGGAGCCTCCTCCTCCCACAGGGGAACAGACTTTTGGAAGGGCAGTTTTGTGAGAGCAGAGCAGTGTGGGCCCCTGTGAGTCCCCTCAGGAGGCACGCTGCTCCCTCACTGAGCCGTGGCTGGCTCACCCGGGCACACAGCCATCGTTTCCAGCAAGTCCACGTGGTGTAGACTGTGGACATCGTGAAGGACCCTGTTTCTTCTCTTGGTTGGGGTCAGCAAACTTTTTCTGAAAAGAGCCATGGGGTAATTTAGGCTTTGTGAACCATTCGGCCTCTGCAGCATCTGTTCAACCATACTTCTGTAGTGCAAAGGCAGCCATAGATACCACAGAAGCAAAACTTCAGTTCCGTATAGACAATGAAATTTGAATTTCATATAATGTTCACATCATGAAATATAGGCCCAAACAAGAAAGGATGTGCTGAAGGTGCCAGAGCTGGGAGAAGCTGGGCTGGGGCCAAGACCTGGCAGCACTGGCTGGACCCTGTGTGGGTGAAGTGAAGGAGATGGGCCCAGCTCACTCATAGGACACTGCAGTCCGTATCTCCTCACTCTCTGGTTCTACCCCTCAGAACTCTTCTCTGCCTCTTGCATCCTTCCCCATGGAGAGGTGGTTTCCCACTCTGGCACTCACTGCTGAGGCTAAATAATAATTATTTTCTTTCCTTGTGGCCTCTCCCAGGTGGACTTAGGGGATGACAAATAATGACAGGGTGAGGGTCTAGAGAATGTGGCAGTAAAACATATGTGGGCTCTGACAAACAATGGTCTTCCTCTCTCCAGAGTATTCTCCCAGCAACAGACCCCAAAACCATGATACATAACACATGTCCCCAACTCACAGAGGATGTGCCTTCTGACCAGCTAAGCCTCCGCTGTCGCACCCCGCTCTTGATTTACAGGGGAGAAAGGGAAGGATGGGGTTAGAGCTTGCTTTTGAGACAGTAGAGTGATTGCTGTGAACAGGACCTCTGCATTTCTGAATTGCTTCTCAGTGATTTTATTTTTCTCCTTTGCTTTTCATAATTGGGTAGGAAATAGATAAAGAGCAGACGGGTTTATTTCATTTTAGTTGTTTATACTCTTTCCTACTCTTATAGTTTTAGGGGTATCTTGCAATTAAAGATGCAGTTCAGAAAATTATTTGGAAGGGTTCAAGTAATACAGACCATGTAATGAAGAGGGTATGAGTGTTGAAAGAAGGAAAAGAAGAACAGGGGTTGCACAGAAGATACCAAATGTTCTTATCACCCTCTGAGAAAAAAAAGAAAGTAAGAAATCTGAGGGTATGCAGTTTATCCTTCCAGTTGTTTCTCTGAAGGTGATTTTTACAGGGAGCTTAAAGTTTGATATTCAGGTAAATAGTTTTCTTCACATCTGACCTGAAATAAGACTCAGGCTAGAGAATCCAGCCCTGGGGAATGAGTGATTGGCATGTCCCTTAGATAAACTCCTCCATGATCCATTGCCTGAGGAAGTGCACAGCATTCAATCCAGGGTTGAGAGATTTGGGTCTTGAAAGATTGATAGTGTGTGCCTTTGATTAGAAGGAGATCCTTCTGTGTTAGCAAAGCCCACTTTTTCCTTGAGAATTGTCTGACTACTTATTTATTGGTATAATGGTTGTTATTGTGGTTGTCCTGCAAGAAGGTCACTAACCAGGTTGGCAGTGACCAGAAGGTGAAAATACTGTGGGAGGCGGCCGGAAATACGGAGAAAATGTTTCTATATTTCCTTATTCCAGTAATAGTGTTCCTGAAGGAGAACATAAGACTTTCCATATGAACAGATTTTTCTGTGCTTTTAAAAATCAGTTATTCAACAAGGTACATAGTTGTTTAAAGGCTCCACTCCCATTGCACACAGGAAAAAGGCAGAAATACTAGTCTTGGGCCTGCTTTCTACATTTCATCACAGTTTTTAAACAGAGACACATTAATTCGTCGACAATTGAGAGGCTTTTTTTGGCATCAAAATTTAAAGCATTTCCCCACCTGAAAAACAATGGCCAAAAATAATGCAGATATTGCACATGAACATTTTCAGAGAATCCAATATAAAGACATTTATTAAAAATAAAGATGGTGATACAAGCTCTCCTGTCCTCCTGGCTCTGATGAGTGAAATAGTGTAAATCAGCATCTTTTTCTTCATTGCTTACCCCCATTCATGCTTGAATTGGGATTTCCCAGACATGCCAGGAGGTTTCTTTTTAATTCTGTGCACTCATGTTTCATTTCAAATTAGTTATTTCAGCTATGGTCAGATATTCCTTCCTCTTCTATGTCTTCAGGTTTTGGTGAATATTGTTCATTTTTGAATCAGGAGTTGGCAGCAACCACTCATCTGCTCTATCAGTTTTTATCTATTTATTCTTTGAAGCAGAACCAACTATTGCAGAAAACCAAAGACACAGTTTTCTAGGGAAGAGCTGCCTGGAGCTAGATCTTCATACATCCTGTCATGTGTGAAGACCTGGTAAGATTTCTGGCTTTTTGTTGGCTCTGCCCTTCTGACCTCAACTTCAGAGTTACAGCTTCCGTGGATTCTCTCTCTAGGCCCCAGGCCACCAAGCAGCATGTCATTCCTTCCTCTCTCCTACTCATGCTTTTTAAACATTTAGTTTTAAATTGACAAATAAAACTTATATCTTTTACTCATCTTTTTAAAAATAACATCTTTATTGAGATGTGATTACATGCCTTAAAGTTCACCCATTTAAAGCATACAATTCAATTATTTTAATATGTTTACACAATTGTGAAACCATCATCATCATCTAGTTGTAAAATATTTTTTAAATGTTTTCATTTTAATTTTTGTGGGTATATGGTAGGTGTATATATTTATGGGGTACATGAGATGTTTTGATACAGGCATGCAGTGCATAATCATCATGTAAAATGGGGGTATCCATCCCTTCGAGAAATCCTTTGTGTTTCAGACAATCCAATTATACTCTCTTAGTTACTTTAAAATGTACTATTAAATTATTATTGACTATGGTCACCGTATTGTGCTATCAAATACCAGGTCTTATTCTTTCAATTTTTTTAATCCATGAACCATCCCCACCTCCCCCCGCCACAGCCATCCCTCCAATACCCTTCCCAGCCTCTGGTTAGCATCCCTCTACTCTCTGTCTCCAGGAGTTCAATTGTTTTGGTTTTGAGTTTAATTGTTTGGGTTCAATTTTGTTTGATTTTCACAAATAAGAACATGTGATGTTTGTCTTTCTATTCCTGGCCTGTTTCTTTCCCTTTTTTTTTTTTTTTTTTTTTTTTTTGAGACAGTGTCTCACTGTCACTCAGGCTACTGGGGTACAGTGGTGTAGTCTTGGCTCATTGCAGCCTCAACCTCCTGGGCTCAAACAATCCTCCCACCTCAGCCTCCTGAGTAGCTGGGACTAAAAGGACACACCACCACGCCTGGCTAATGTTTTAGATATGGGGTTTCGCCACGTTGACCAGCTGGTCTCGAACTCCTGGCCTCAAGCAATCTGCCTGCCTCAGCCTCCCAAGGTGTATTTCACTTAGCATAATGACCTCCAGTTCCATCCTTGTTGTTGCAAAATTTTAGAACATTTTCATCCCCCCCCAAAAGAAATTCCAGCCTTTTGAACAGAACCACCGTCTTCCAGTAATTCGCCAAAATGTCGCACACAAAGGGAAAGAGGAGAGGCACCTGATATATGTTCTCTAGGCTTTTTAGAAAACATGGAGTTGTTTCTTTGGCCGCGTATATGCGAATCTATAAGGTGATATTGTAGACATCAAGGGAATGTGTGCTGTTCAAAAAGGAATGCTCTGCAAGTATTACCATGGCTAAACTGAAAGAGTCTACAGTGTTACCCAGCATACTGTTGGCATTGTTGTAAACACAAGTTAAGGGCAAGATTCTTGCCAAGAGAATTAATGTGCGTATTGAGCACATTAAGCACTCCAAGAGCCAAGATCACTTCCTGAAATGCGTGAAGGAAAATGATCAAAAAAAGAAGGAAGCTGGCCGGGCACAGTAGCTCACGTCTGTAATCCCATCACTTTGGGAGGCCTATGCAGGCGGATCACCTGAGGTCAGGAGTTCGAGACCAACCTGGCCAACATGGTGAAACCCCATCCCTACTAAAATACAAAAATTAGCCGGGCATGGTAGCAGGCGCCTATAATCCCAGCTACTCAGGAGGCTGAGGCATGGAGAATTGCTTGAACCCAGGAGGCAGAAGTTGCAGTGAACCAAGATCAGGCCACTGCAGTCCAGCCTGGGCAACAGAGCAAGACTCTGTCTTAGGAAAAAAAAAAAAAGAAAGAAGCCAAAGAGAAAGATACCTTGGTCCAACTGAAGCGCAAGCCTGCACCACCCAGAGAAGCACACTTTGTAAGAACCAATGGAAAGGAGCCTGAACTGCTGGAACCTATTCCCTATTAATTCATGGCATAATAGGTGTTAAAAAAATGAAAGACCTCTGAACTGTAAAAAAAAAAAAAAAAGAGAGAAGAAGAAGAAGAAGAAAAAGAAATTCCAAACCCATTGACATAGCTTCTTGTATTAATTTCCTGTTGCTGCTATAAAAAATACTACAATATTTGTGGCTTAAAACAACACAACTTTATTATCTTATAGTTTTGAAGAAAAGAAGTCCAAAATGGGCCTTGCCAGGCCCAAAAGTGTTGGGGCCGGTGTTCTTGCCAGAAGCACCAGGGAAAAATCCACTTCCTGCCTTTTCCAGCCTCTAAGGGCTGCCTGCATTCTTTGGCTCATGGCCCCCTTCCATCTTCAAAGCCAGCAATGGCTGGTCAAGTATTAGGATCTCTTTCTGATCTAACTTCTGCCTCTTCCCTATATAAGGACCCTTGTGAGTACAATGTGCAAACCTGGATAATCCAAGATAACCTCTTTATTTTAAGGTCACCTGATTAGCAACCTTAATTCCCCCTGGCCACATAACATTCACAGGTTCCACAGATGAGAACATGGACATCTTTGGGGGGCACTGTCATTGCTGCCTGTCCTACTCCCTATTCTTCCTGCTCCCCAGTCCTAGGCAACCACTAATCTACTTTCTGTCTCTAGAGATCTACTCACCTTTTTTATTCCTCTGCATATTCTGTTTCTTCCTCAAATTTCATGTTCAGCTTTTTTCTCCCTCCTTGCTCTTATTGGTCTCTATGACCTCTATCTTTTTCCTCATTTCTCAGGAAATGATTGACTTCTGAAGACAGAAAATGGAGAAATGCTAGTTAAGACAAGAGAGGCAAAGCTTTATAGAACCAAATGTTGAGGCAGAGGGGAGACAGAAGAGAGGTGCAGTTGTGCAAGGGATGAGCTGCAGATTGCCTGGAAACCAAATCAGCTGGCTAGTGTAGTAAAAACAGCTCTCTCTGTATATTCAATCACTTGGTTTTGGGATGACCCACTTGGTCCTTAAGGGCCTCAGTTACCTCAAACTGGCAAAGGAAAGAGGTTGGACCAGATCAGTGGGTCTCAAGGGGTGGTTCCTGGACCAGCAGCATCAGCATCTCCTGGGACCATGTTATAAATGTGAATCTGCCAGCCCCACCCTAGACCTACTGAGTCAGAAACTCTGGGCATGACCCCCACTCCATACCCCCTGCAACCAATGTGTGTTTTAACAAGTCCCTCAGATGATTCTGATGTTATGCTAACGTTTGAAAACCACTGGACTAGATTATGATGTCTGAGTTTTCACCAAGTGTAATAGTCTATGAGTAAATTCCTATGCATGTAAAAAGAAAAATAATTTTTAGCAGGAAGAAGACAGTAAAATGTTGAAAGGAAATATGGTAATTTCAAAGTTTGGGATTTTTAGATACATATTAGACATATTAGAAGTGTTTCTATTTTGTTGAAATTTCCTGTCTGAAATGTTCAGTAGTTCACTTCAAGTCGTGACCTTCTAGATCCGAACCTTAGAGTTTCTGTATGTGATTTCAGAGAATCTTAGAATGTATATTGCATGACAGGAAATGGAGGTCTGCTGTTTTCCACTGAGACTTGCTGTGTGTGTTCCACACCCACAGGTCTACAACACTGGCCCGAGCACCCTTCCAGGGTCATCTGTCAGCATCTCTTTCCCTAATCGACTCTCATCTGGTGGTGCAGAGATGTTTCACGTCCAGGAAATGGTGGTGAGTTCTCCATTTGTTTTCACTATTGCTTTCAGCTTTGAGCCAGCCCATTTAAATTTTGTATTCCACCCTACCCTGACATCCACCCCGAAGGATCAGAAAATTTAACCCATTCTATCCTTTGGAGACGTATCTGGAGAGGCCAGGGGACCTGTGATACCTGAATTTCTACATTGAGACTATTTGGTTAATGCCATAAGAAGACCTCTTTGGGGGCGGGGAAGGGTTGATTACGAACCATCTCCTGGGATGGACTTTGCTGGCTCTGGGAACCCCCAGCAGCTGTCTGCAGTTGCATGTGTCTGAATGCACTTTGCTGAGTGCATTTTGCACAGGGAAAATGCCTTCAGTCCATGTTGAGAGGCTCGTGAAAGCATTGCTCTCTATAGGGGCACGTGGAGGACATTCAGCCAAAGGGACAGTTTCTCCATAGATAGCTTGAAAATCGGGGCAGCAAGGCCCATAGCAGGTGACACATCTGAGCCCAGAGTTGAAGAGGACACAGCCCACAGGGTGGAGGTTCAGAAAATATTGTGTGATGGTGACAATAGTTTCTGGCATTGCTGCCCTCTAGGTCATGTGGGCTGAAAACCAGATGCATGTGAATGTTGAATGTGGAACAGGTCAATCCTCCTGAGATGCCGACTCAGTTGTTAATATCCCTCGTGATGTTCCATTCCGGTTCCACAGCATCCCCTTGTCTGTGGGCTCTGCTGACCCAGCAGAAGAAAGCCGCCAGTGTTATGTACCTATGATGTACTGTGGTTGGAACTTAGCATGAGGTGAACAAACCACACAGGCTCCTGGCTACCCTCTTAAATATTATTAGCCATACTGACCACGCCATCGTTTCCCCAGCAGCTAGGAGTGTTCTCTTCCTCAAGCATGCTTTCCGAGTTGTTCACTTGAACATCTACAGTGTTACAGAGGGACTTTTTTTTCCTATGGGCAAAATCATCTATTGACCAAAGCAAGACATTTAAGTCACTCAGATTCTGAAGGTACCCCAAAACCAAGGATACCCCTTTTCCTCTTAACTGATCATCGAGTCAAGGAAAAGCTACTGGAAGGGATTTTGGCTTACACTAACAAATAGCTGACTTGCATGGAAGGCATTAGAAGTGGTTTCCTGAAGACCTGGAGAACTGCCTGGCTATCGGTCTGGCTGAGTGGACCCTCAGATACCTAAGTGGTGTGAGCTGGCTGCACTCTGTTCTTTGGGCCTGAGAAACAAATCCTTTGGATTTTCAAAACTATATTTAGAATTTTCACAAAGTCTGTAACAGAATTCCTAGGATGGCCAAGTCTCCATCTGGATAGCCCAGCCTGTGATCAAAGGCTGTGGGCATCTTCATGGTATGGAAAAGTAAATTCACGGGCACATCTCACTAAGCAAGTAGGAAAGCTCTCTGTGTTCTTATAAACGATCACCACTGAGTCCGGAATGACAACAAGAGTAGAAACATAAAAGCAAGTGCATGAGGTGCTGTAGTGAAGAGGCAAGAGTCCCCAGATACTTGTTTTTCAGTATCTGGGGCTGGCACACCCTCTGCCTTCAAGCCCTCAGCGAGGGCCTCCTGTGGCTCCTTCACTTGCTCAGCAGGGCCTGAGAATGCTCACTGGGTCAGGTGTGACTCAGAGCTGGTGATAGTTTCCACTTTGGCCTTCTGGGACTTTGAATGGAGCAGGGCTTTCATTCTGGGGATTTGGGTGGCTTGGTGCAAGTGAAATTCAGTCCTATTAGGAGAAACCAGCACTCATTCTCTGTACTGCAGTAGGAGGTGACCCTTCGGCCTGGTGGCATTCCCTCCCCACCCCCACTCTCAGCCACCACCACTCCTCAGCCTCCAACAGACTACCGAGCAGCTGGGCACCAGCTGGACATATTAAGCCGACTGAAGCAGAAACAGATTATAGGCATGGAGTGAAGGCTCATCTGTCATTCCTCTCCACAGCCTTGGGACCCTCATATTGTTTCTCCCTCTTTAACAGTGCCCTTGGTATCTGTATTGCCTGTGATTATCATCCATAGAGCATACTGAGGGTGGGCTTACTGGCCCTGTGGGCTCTGGGCTGTCACCCTACCTATGGACCCACGTGTGGCACAGTTTTCTGACTGTTGGTTCAGAATTCATGTAGAAGTCTTTGGCTGCTTCTGGGGTCCCTGGGCAGGACCAACCTGCCTCTAGCTTTCACCAAAGAGTCTTTTGTGTTTGCCCAAAGGATTTCTTGAGGTCCAGCTGTCTGTAAGTGGAGAGTGTCTGGCTTATATATGGGAGGTTTTTATGGGGAGCCTAATGAAGTGTAACCACTCCAAACTCCCAGCCTTGGCTCACGATCTTCTTTCCTTGTAGCAAATGTCTCTTGAGCCCCTCTGCTGTGCTTGTATTTAACTTAAAAACAGAGCCACAGTGGTGGCCTGAGGAAAGACTATCAATTTCCACTGCTTCCCACCCACTGGGGTTGTGTGGACCCTACTCTGACTTCCCACAGCACAGAAAAAAAAGGAAACAGATCACCGTGGACCTAGTATCTGTCCATCAGGAAGCCAGATTGTAATGATCATGAAAATAATAGAGGGGAAGAGTGACAGACCTTTCTAGTTTATCTAAAATAGCAAAATTACAATAACAAATCATTCTTGATTTGTTCACAAACACTGACTCAGCAAGCACCTATTACATGCCAGGCTCCAAGAAGAGGAATAAGTCCCACATCTGCCCCAGAACTCACTGTCTTGCAGGAAACAGATACATAAAATGCCATTGTAATACCATATAACAAATGCAATAATGGAGGCATGCCCAGGCCCAAGGACGCTACAAAGGTTCAGTGCTTCGCAAAGGAAGCTCTTCAAGTCAGGGCTTAGAGGATGTGGAGTTCACCAAGAGAACAGGTGAAGAGGAAAACATTCCAGATAGAGGAACAGTCACCATGTGTGAGTGTATGATGAGTATCTGCTGTGTTGGGAGCTACACCTAGTTCTCTGTTCTGTTTGCCTAGCTCTTATACAAATATGCAAGAGTAGGTGCTCTGTGTGCTTTCTGCAGATGTACAGCAGATAGATAATTTGGCAGAATGACAGAGAGTACTAAACCACAGTCATTTCCTCTGACAGTTTGTAAATTAATCACTCCTCTTGGGTACATCGTGTGTGTGCTGTAGACCTGAACCTTCCTATCTGCTGACTTAGGCATGGAGAAGGCCAAGCTCCCTGTTTGATACTAGAGTCTAACTCTATGTCATGGACATTGTCAGCAAACCACCCTTGGCCTGCTGCAATGACCAGTAGCTATTGACCTCCCTAGCTTACTTTTTTCCTTCTATTGGACAGTCATTCTAAAAAACTCACCTGATTTCCAGGAATAAAATAGAGTGAGCCAGACAGCTTGTGGGAGGCAGGCTGTGGCCACTTGCTCCTTAGAGATTTCGTTTTGAAGTGAAGATATATCTTCTTCTCAGTTTTTCAGAACTGACTTGAAAAATTGAACCGCTTCACTTTATTGCCATTCTTCTGCAGAGGCAAGCCATGTAGCATAACCCCTGAGCGCAGGTCTAAGATTGCACCAAGATAACACATCTGTCACAAGCTTCATGGCTCATGAAGGGAAGAGGGTAGTAGTCTTTCCAAAGTTAAGTTTGACTCACAATGCCTGAAGGTTCAAGGGAAGAGATGGGAGCTTTATCTCAGACTGCAAGCTTCACTTGATGGAGCTAAAAACCTGTATCTGTGAGCGGCTTTCTCACACTGGAGGAGAAGGCTTTGGGATTTGGCTCTTGTTAATATGCAAAAAGGGAAAAAATCAGAAATGATAGCTAACAGGGAGTGAAAGGCTAGAACTTTTATTCCAGGTAAAAGTACTGGGTTTTTCAAACAACTCTAGTGTTAGTCTAGAAGAGGTATAAAATAAATGTCATACCATTCTTTCCTCCTCCTGTAAAACCAATTGAAAATATTGGCCTCTCTGGCTTGTTCTGTTCTTGCTATGGGGCAGTGATTCTAAAGAACTGACCTGATTTCCAGGAGGTAAAATTGTAGGGATGAATGATAATTTTCTAAGGGGTTACATCAATGTCTTTGCCATAGGGTACCATTAGGATATTGATTTCAATATGACATGAATACCAGCATCTGTTAGAATATTCCAGGTCGGTGCCAGGACTCATATTTTAGTAAACTATAAAACCGTCCCTCCCCATGCACGTACACAAGACAGGGCTACCCAGGATGTACGATGGGTATCCCACAATGAGTCAGTTGATGTGGGAACTTCAATTAATTTATAGTGGGGCTGTTCATATCCCTATGAAGAAAATATGCACCTGATATATCATTGACCCTAACAGAGGAGCTTCCTAAGTTGGGGCCATCAAATCAGTCGATATAATCCAAGGCTAAAGAGGGAAGAAAGTACTCCTGAATAACTGACCCCCCCCAAAAAATGAATACCATTTATTGCTGTCCCAAGGCTGTAATAGCCTTTTTCATGTGCTGTCAGATTTAATCCTTATGGCACCTTCGTAAGGTAAGGTCATTATCCCAAGTTGAGGAACCAAGCCTCAAAGATTTGCCCAACCTGACACAGATGCTAAAAAATAGAGCTGGGTTTGTAACCAGGTCTGTCTGACTCCGAGGTTCACGTGCTTCCCATTGTGCTGAATTGCACACTGCTCCTGAAAATGCTGCCCACTACCTAATCACCAGAAGCAGGCTCAGTCAATAGGACAGACAGATGATGAGTAGACCTCCAAGAATCACCCACCAGAGGAGGAGCATCAACCAGGGTGGAGAGGCAGCAACTGCAGTCAAAACAACTAATACCAGAGGGTGCAGTAACAAGGCCAACAGAAGGCTTCTCAATAAGCAAGACTGATGTCTTCAGAGCAATGCAAAAAGACAGTGTTTCCATGAAACAGAATAAACTGGAGATTTGTAAATTCAAAATTTTGATCATTCAAATGAAACCTCAGTATGAGCCATATAGTAGAATAAATATAAAAGAATAAAGTAATGGGTTAGAAACTTGGGTTTTCTGGGAATGTATTGCAAGAAGAACAAAAAAGCCAGTTAAATTTATTCCTTTTCTAAATAGCAATCTGGAATGAAAATATCAGATGATCGTAATGTAAGAGTTAGAAGTCAAGAGAGATGGAAATGAAAGCAAGTCAAGATTCTTGTCTTGGTGGGACAAGTTTAAGTACCAGTTAACTCAAGGCTTTTATAAAATAAATATTTAAATATGTAAAATTTTAAGGGCAACAAAAAACAATTGAAGACATCCAAACCACTAAAGAAGAAGAATTTAAAACATAATAAAATTCAAAACAATCCAAAAGGAAAGAATTTATGAAGAAAAAAAATGTATAATAAGATGGAAGTAATAAACCTAATTATTCATAATCAAAATAATAATGAATGGATTAAATGCCCTAGTGAAAGACACTCTCAGATTAGAATTTTAAAAATCCAACCACCAAATAACTTGTAAGAAATACACCTTCGAAGTTACCCAGAATGTAAGGCATTCAAAAAAAAAAAAAAAAGGGCAAATGTTAACCCAAAGAAATCAAGTATAGCAATATTAACAGCAAATGAAGTATAATTAAAGCCCAAAACCCACAAACATTAAACAGGGCAAAAGAAAATATATTTCAGAGTGTTAAAGATTTAGTCCCCTAAGAATTTGTAACATAAATGAAATTTTATGTAACCAACGACATAGCTTTAAACATAGAAAGACACAGAAACACAAAAAGAAACTGACACATTCACAGTCATTGCAAGAAAATTTATTGCTTTCCCCTCAAAAATCATCACACAAGTAGGAGTAAAATAATGAGTATTTGAATAATGCAACTAGAGTTGTGATCACTTATACATAGAGACCAAGACGGAATGAGTCAGAATGTCTGATTTTCATTACTGCTCCCTTGTTTACCAGCTATGGCAACCTTGAGGAAGTTACCTAAACTCCCCAATCTTATTTTCCTCGTCTGTAAAATGAGCTAATAGTAGTGCCTATCTCACATTGTAAGGACTGAAGAAACGGATTTATATGGAGTAATTAACAGAGATCCTAACAGAAAGGAATGCACATTCTTTTCAGATGTGAACATTTACAAATTATTCAATGTACAACAACACAATAATAAGTATCAATAGAATTTTAAAAGTCAAAGCAATAGAAGCCACAGTCTCTGACCACAATGCAATAAACTTGGAAGCTAAAAACAAAAGGTTAGGCAAGCAAACAACCGGAAACAAATCCACTTGGGAAGTTTTACACACCATTTAAATGAACTTTTTAGATAAAAAAGAAATCAAAGTTGAAGGGACAAACAAATTAGAAGTGAACGACAGTGAACAGTTGTTCATGTCAAAACCAATGGGATTTAGCCAAACCAGCACAGAGGAAAATGCCACTACTTACCTGTGGAAAACAGGGGAGACTGAAAATAAGTGAACTAAATTGACAACATAAAAGCTAGACAAGGGACAATGAAATAAACCCAACTCAAAGAACATAAAATGAAGGTATTATTAAAGACAAAGCATATCCTGAAATAGAAAAAGTAATAATAACAACAACAAAAGTATTCCACATTAGCAAAATCAAAAGCTGTTTTTTTGTCCAAAAAATAGACAAACCTACAGCAAGCTTCAACAAGAAATAAAGAAGAGTGATGATGCCAAAAAACAACACTAGAAATACTTTTTAAAGAAGTACCATACTTGTATGAAGATTTAAAAATTATAACATCTTTTGAGCTAGGCACGGTTGGCTCACACCTGTAATCCCAGCACTTTGGGAGGCTAAGGCAAGAAGAACCTTGAGCCTAGGAGTTCAAGACCAGCCTAGACAAGGAAGTAAGACCTTGTCTCCACAAAAAAATAAAGAACAAATTAGCCAGGCATGGTGGCACAAGCCTGTGGTTCCAGCTACTTGGGAGGCTGAGGTGGGAGGATCTCTTCAGCCCAGGAGGTGAAGGCTGCTGTAAGCCATGTTCACGCCAGTGTATTCCAGCCAGGATGACAGACCCTGTCTCAAAACAAAAACAACAACAAAATATCTTTTTACAATTTTACTCACACAAAGATAAAATCTTAAGAAAATATGCATGAGGTTAAAAAAAAAAAAAAGTCCAACTAGACTGATTATCTTAGAAAAAAAATGTAAAAGTAGACAAAGACCTATACCTTAAAAAAATCACAGACCCAGATAGCTATATTGGCAGGTTCTAGTAAGCTTTCAAGAAATGGATAATTCCTATGTTACATAAGCTGTTCCAGAGAGTAGAAAAAGATAAAGCAACTCATTCTAGAAAACTTAACATTACCCTGGTACAGAAACCAGAAATGGAGAGCGGGCACACTCTCACAAAAATAGGAAGCAGTGAGCCAAACTCATTTTGAAAACAGATACGAAAGTTCTAAATAAATTGCAAATTGATTCCTATTAGAAGAATAATATATTCTGGGTAAAATGGTAGAAATCTAGGAATGCTAAGTTGGTTCTCCATGAGGAAACTGATTAATATAACTCATTATATATTATTATTAATATTAAAAGGATTAAATGAAAAATAACCAAATGATAATCTTGATAAGGGTTTCTAAAAAGTGAACAATTAAATTCAACATTTATTTATGATATTTTATTACATTTCCAGTAAGGAAGGCATAGAAGGAGACTTCCTTAACTTGACAAAGACCCTTTGCCAGAAACCTACAGGAAACTTGAAGCTAAGTGAGGAACAAGCATGAGTCACTGCTAGTGTCTCTTCAGTTTAGTTGTGTTGGAGGCCTTAATAAAAAGAAATGATAGCCTTTATTCTAAAAAAAAAAAAAAAATCCCTATTGTAAAAATTGTTATTGTCACCCTAAAAAAAAAATCCAAGAGAATCAACTGATTGGCCCTGAGGACTTGTGAATACAGAAGGTAAGAGCTGAAGCTGACTGTAAACTGCCTGATCTTCAAATGCTTTCCCCCGAGGCACACAGACACACCAGGGGAGAGTGAAATCCTTCCTAGGTCAAGATGTTTACATACAACCTCTGACTAGTCGTTTGCTGATCGCTAAGCTGTGCTGATCCAGGACAACCCCTACAAAAGCAGGCTTAAAAATAAAAACAAGTGATAAGTGTGTGTGTGTGTGTGTGTATATATATATATGCAATATGTATTTTGCCAGCAGAAACATCAGAGACTGCACACCCCAGGAAAAACAAGACTCCAAAGAGTTTGTCCAGGCAAGTCACTAAACAAACAAAACAAAAAAAGTAACAACTACCCCGAAATGGGAGGGGTAAGAATCCAGAATTGCTACAATATATTATCTTAAATGTCCAATTTAAATACACACACAGACACTGTATATATCATATATATTTCTCATGTGCTGTACAGGAAGAAAAAAAAAAAAACAGTTAAGAAAAACTGTCTCTGAGGAACCCAGATGTTGGATTTAACAGACTTCAAAGCAGCTATTATAAATGTTTAAAGAACTAAAATCAGTTTAAATAAAGTATGACAGTAGTAATTCATCAAATAGAGAATATCAGTAATAATATCGGTGAATAAATTAAAATAAGTGGCAATTAAATAAATGAATAATAAAATAGATGGAAATTATAAGAAGAACCAAGAGGAAATTCTGGAATTGAAAGTAAAACATGGGCCGAGCATGGTGGCTCACGCCTGCAATCCCAGCACTTTGAGAGGCTGAGCTGGGCGTATCACCTGAGGTCAGGAGTAGGAGACCAGCCTGGCCAACATGGTGAAACCCTGTCTGTACTAAAAATACACAAAAATTAGCCAGGCGTGGTGGCAGGTGCCTGTAATCTCAGCTACTCAGGAGGCTGAGGCAAGAGAATCACTTGAACCCGGGAAGCAAGAATGCGGTAAGCTGAGATGTGCCACTGCACTCCAGCCTGAATGACAGAGCTAGACTCCATCTCAAAAAAATATATAAATAAAAGAAAGTTAAGCACCTGACTGGGTGCGGTGGCCCATGGCTGTAATCCTAGCACTGTGGGAGGCCGAGGCAGGTGTGAGGTCAGGAGTTCAAGACCAGCCTGGCCAACATGGTGAAACCCCGTCTCTACCAAAAATACAAAAAATTAGCTGGAAGTGGTGGCATGTGCCTGGAATCCCAGTTACTCAGGAAGCTGAGGCAAGAGAATTGCTTGAACCCAGGAGGCAGAGGTTGCAGTGAGCTGAGATCACACCACTGCACTCCAGCCTGGGCAAAAGAGTGAGACTCTGTCTCAATTTAAAAAAAAAAAAAAAAAAAGTAAAACACCTGGAATGAACAATTCATTAGAGGGACTCAATAGCATATTTGAGCTGACACAGAATCAGTGAACTTGAAGCTGGATTACAGTACAAATTATCCAATCTGAAGAACAGAGGGAAAAAAGAATAAAACATGAGCAAAATGGTTGAAGCCCCAGAGGCCTTTGATGTGCCTCGTGGGATACCACAAAGTATTTCAAGATATACACAATTGGAGTTGCAGAGAAAAGAGATAGAGAAAAGGGGGCAGCAAAATAAATTTGATGAAATATCATTCCAAAACAGTGGCAGTCTATAGACTCTTCAATAAATGATTTGAGGACAATTGGCTATCCATTTGGGAAGAAATTAGAGAAAGCCTGTACCTCACAGAAAAACAAACAAACAAAAAACCGGTGAATTAAAAAAAAAGTATTTGCAGAACTGAATATTTTCATAATATTTAGATGGGAAGCTCTTCTTCCTCAGCAAGTCATAGGATCCTGAAACTATAAAGAAAAGATTAACAAATTTAAATCTATAAAAACGTTAAACTTTTATGTGATCAAAATACATCATAAGGGAAAAGATATTTGGGAGAACATATTTGCAACATGGGTAACAAATAGATAATATATAAATTACTTCTACAAAATAATACAGAAAAGACCAAAAATTATAAAAATGGTTGAAGTTGTATGAACAGGAAATTCATAGAAGAAATTTTAGGGACTGGGTATGGTGGCTCATGCCTGTAATACTAGCACTTTGGGAGGCTGAAGCAGGAAGATCGCTTGAGGCCAGGAGTTCAAGAAGAAATTTTAATAGCAAATAAACATATAGAAAGATGCCTAGACTCATTGGTAATCACAGCAATGCAAACTTAAAATGAGGTTTTTCTCCTCATTAAACTGGCAAAAATCTAAAAAATTGTTAAGATCCATTGTCGGTTAAGATGAAGAGAAATGAGCACTTTCAAATACTGCTGGTGTGAAAGGCAATTTGACAATAACTACCAACATTTAAAATACGAATGCCAACAATTCCACTTTTAGGAACCTGTCTCAAAACCTTTATGTAATATATCCGGGAGAAACTTCTAATTTTCTGATGGTAGGTTTATATTATCATGGTTCTTAGCATAAATATTGACTTCTCCTATTTTGGTAAAGTAGAACATAACTTTAATAATGTTCCGTTAGGGTTCTGAGAGAAAGTTGTTAGATTCAGACCAAAAAGTAGTGAATTCTTACTAACTTATTACAGATAGGCATAGTGCAGAGATACTGTATCAAGTACTTTACAAGAACAAATTAATCTTCATAATAATTTCGTGAGGAAATTGAGGCGAGGAAGAGTTAGAGGGAAGGCCAAGGTAAATTGGTAAGTGGTTAAGTTGATGTTCACTCTTAACAGTGGGGTTCACCATGAAATAGGAGTTCAGCAGGAATTGTTTCTCAAGACACAGGTCACAGAGACCCCGCTGATAAAGCAGGATGTGGTGAAGAAGCCAGCTGAAGCCAGCCAGAATCAAGGTGGTGACACTAATGATAATTCACCAACACCATGACAATTTACAGATGCCATGGCAACTCATAGAAGTTACTCTATATGGTCTAAAAACAGAAGGAACCCTGGGTTCTGAGAATTCCCAGCCCCTCTCCTGTAAAACTCATGAATAATCCACTCCTTTTTTAGCATTTACTCAAGAAATAACCATTAAAATAGCCAAGCAGCAGCACTTGGGGCTGTGCTACCTATGGGGTAACCACCCTTTTATTTCTTTACTTTCTTAATAAACTTGCTTTCGCTTTACTCTCTGGGCTTCCTCTTGAATTCTTTCCCTTAGGAAGCCAAAACCCACTGGCCCTCCCAGGCCAAACCCCAATTTGGGGGTTCACCCTGTCACAACTGTACAGTGTGGAAACCTTGGTCCTTTTCACTGAAAAATCAACTCAGAAAAGGTAGATTAATAGGAGAAAAGGCACACAGATTTATTTAACTTGTATACAGGGGAAGCTTCAGAGAAGACCCAGCCCCCTAGTAAGGTACAGAAGCTTATATACCATCTTGAAGTTATAGAAAGAATGCATGCTCAGAGCGTGACCACAACCAGGTTTTTTTTTTTGTTTGTTTTGTTTTTTTTTTATTATACTTTAAGTTCTAGGGTACATGTGCATGACGTGCAGGTTTGTTACATATGTATACATGTGCCATGTTGGTGTGCTGCACCCATCAACTTGTCAGCACCCATCAATTCATCATTTATATCAGGTATAACTCCCCAATGCAATCCCTCCCCCCTCCCCCCTCCCCATGATAGGCCCCATTGTGTGATGTTCCCCTTCCCGAGTCCAAGTGAGCTCATTGTTCAGTTCCCACCTATGAGTGAGGACATGTGGTGTTTGGTTTTCTCTTCTTGTGATAGTTTGCTAAGAATGATGGTTTCCAGCTGCATCCATGTCCCTACAAAGGATGCAAACTCATCCTTTTTTATGGCTGCATAGTATTCCATGGTGTATATGTGCCACATTTTCTTAATCCAGTCTGTCACACATGGACATTTGGGTTGATTCCAAGTCTTTGCTATTGTGAATAGTGCCGCAATAAACATACGTGTGCATGTGTCTTTGTAGTAGCATAATTTATAATCCTTTGGGTATATACCCAGTAGTGGGATGGCTGGGTCATATGGTACATCTAGTTCTAGATCCTTGAGGAATTGCCATACTCTTTTCCATAATGGTTGAACTAGTTTACAATCCCACCAACAGTGTAAAAGTGTTCCTATTTCTCCACATCCTCTCCACAACCAGGTTTTAATGGCAAGACATGTTATGAGGGAGAGAAAGAAGGAGGCTTGGCTAGCAACGGTGACGTTGTTATGTAGATGAAACCTTCCAGGTCTTAATCCTTAGAGAGAGTAGATGGTGAATTTCTTTTCAGACTTGTAAAGGTGTCAGACTCAAATCTGTCCTAGATCTGGGAAAGGCCTAGAAAGAGAAGGCCTGGCTGCATTCAAGGAGATTCTCTACAGATGCAAAATTTCCCCACAAGTGATAGTTTTGCAAGGCCACCTCTGTCTGCTAGCCCTGCAGCAGCCATTTCAAACGATGTCAAAGAAATCTATTTTGGGATAAAACATTTTGATTTCCTTCAGCTACCTGCGGGGTCTTGTGCTGTCATTTTGTCTGGGTGTGTAGCTGTCCAGCAGCTCTAGCACCACCTGGAAGTTGAGGCACGGTCATGCAGAACTGAGGCCCCACCCAGGCCTGCTGAATCAGAGCCTTCACTTCAGCAAGATCCCTGGGGATTCCTTTGTCTGTTCATATTTAAGAAGCCCTGGTCTAAAGCATGAGACTTAAATCTCTGCTCTCCCATTTTGTTATCTGTAAAATGGTGATGACAGTCCTCACCACGAGAGGCTGTTGTGGGGATGTTTTTATCCACATGCTCATTCTTTCAACAAATACTTTGCAGTATTTGTTGCAGAGGGGAAAACAGACAAAAAGTAATTTCCAGCCCTCATGTAGCTTACATTCTGGTGGGGAAAGACAATAATAAGTAAAGCGTATAGTTTATTACATGATGGTAAATGCTATGGAGAAAAATTTAAAAAGCAAGAGAATAGGGATTGGGAAACATTGTAATTTTAAATGCAGTGGTCAGGGGCAGTTTCACGGAGACCTTTATTCAGAAGTTGCAGGGACCAAAGCTATCTTACAGGAGTCTGCAATGAGATCTTCTTTGCCCATGAAGTCCTTGCCAAGTCTGTGTCTTTCCTGAGAATTCTCTCCCCCTTGATTTTAGCCTATTTGATTTCTGACCTTTGAAATGCCAGCCCCTACGCTGCCCTTGTGTGAGATTCTGACTGGACATCCAGAAGCCTCCGTGTGTGTTCTCATTAGCTTTCACTCTGGGAGAGTTTTCTGCCACAATGTGAATCACTTATTTTGCTGGCAACAGCAGTTGACAGTGATACTGATTTTTAAAGCCTGCACATTTCACATCAGAAAAGTCCTGGATTTTATGACTTAGCTATGCTCGCACGATAATTGCAACAAGAAGTCTCCCCTGCAGCCAGCTTATTGGAGCTGAGACTTGTATAAGAGCCAGACCTGGCACTTTAAACAACCCAGCAAATCACCCAAAACAAAACTGAACAATGCACATTTTATCTCTGCTGCTCTTCACCATCGTGAACACATGCCTCTTTTTTTCCCCTCCTTCACCCTCAATTTTTTTTTTTTTTTTTTTTTTGGTAGAAAGTCAAGGGCTGACTGTACCAAGCCAGCTCTCTGGGTGAGAGGTTCCTTCTAACAAGGATTAGAAACCTCTCTCATGTAGGAACAGGTGGATTTGGGGGACTGTATGATCCAACCTTCTACCTTTGGACAAAATACAATCAAGACGTCTCCCCAGTACAACAGGACCACTTTTCCAGCAAGTTCTCTTTGTTAAGCCATTCTGGTAACCCTCAAATCCCTTGTTATGACTATCCACAATTCTCCATGCCCCATGACCTTTTCTTAGTAAAATGAAAAACAATTGCCTAGTTCCCTCTTATAGAGAAGTTGAGCTATTACCTTGACTTCCCCCTTCTCTTCCAAAAAAGATTACAATTCCTTTAAGTTTCTTTCCCATCCTAGAGTGTCCTCTTTGCTCTCTCCATATTCTCCAAATAAAAATTCAAAACTGGCAGCAAATCCCATGCCTCTTCATCCAACCCCTCCTCATCACGAATCATTATCACTCAAGCAGTAAGGACCTGGTTTACCGTCTGAGAACTTTAGTCCTAATAATTCTCTGTGCCAACTTCTAGTTCTAATAATTTATCTGTATAATGCTCAGAAACACTCCTGAGATTCTTAGTAAAAAAAAAAAAGTTAAGGTAATCTTAATGGCCAAAGCCATGAGGTCCAAAACCCCGCGTTCCCTCCCACCCACCTTTCCAGGCCATTTTCTCCAATGGCCCCTCACCCCTGACCTTGTCTTCCAGGCTCCCCGGACTATGAAGGCCGCTGAAGGCTCTCACTATGCACTTCCCTGGACCCCCTGTCCTTGCTAGTGGCTTCTCCTCCCTTCTGGCTGTGGAAAGCTCACTCATTCTTCAAGACCCAGTTCATATGTCCTCTCTGTCAAGCCTTACCAGATGCCTTCACAGATGGTCCTGCCTCAAGGCCTTTGCACCTGCCTCTGCTGAGAACACTGTTCCTTCCAATCTTTGCATAGCTGGCTCCTTCTCATTATGCAGATCTGAGCCCAGAGTTCACTTTCTCAATGAGTCTTCCCTGAACACTTTACCTAAAATTGCAAACCCCCATTACGCTGTGTCCCATTTGTATGTTGTTTTCTTCGTAGCACTCGTCACTATGTGAAATTACTCTTTTATCATCAGTCTTCTTCCACGAGATTAAAAACACCATGAGAGTAAAGGGTAAGGTCCTTATTCTCTGTGTATCCCCAACATTTGGTGCCAAGACCATAGTGAGTGCTCACATAAATGAAAGAAATGGCTGCTTCCACTCTGTTAGTGGCATCTTCAGACACACAGTCACCCCTTGTATCTCCTGGGGATTGGCTCCAGGACATCCCCCCATCTCTACTTGAGATCCCCCAGTAGGAATATTTTGACGAATTCCTTTAACCCGTGGCAGAGGTTGCCTTAATTTCAATGTGAGAATAAGAAGGTGAAATTTTGAAATAAGAGATTGAATTACTTATCAGAAACGAAGGCTTCTTAGAGCAAATTTCAACCCTACAAACTGTGGTCAGGGATGTGAATACATATTTCCTTCCCCCTCAGTTTCTCTCTCTCACACAGACGCTGCTGATCTCAGTAATGGCCCTAAACTTTCTTTTGTTTTTCTTTTGCATTTTCTTCTTTCTACACATGTATGAATGTAAGTTGAATAGTCAAGTTCCTGAAATGGGTCAGGATTAGGTTTGCCTTAAATCTTTTTCTCAACAGAAGCCAAACACTTCAAAGAAGAGAGATGGCTGATTGAATTCTGGAACAAGAGTTACGTTCCTAGGCTGTTGATTAATTTAAGCTTGGCTAGAGGGAGAAAGCGTGTGTGTTTCTGTGCACAAGTTACACTCAACACACACCCTCTGGAAGGTGGGGGTAAGCTTCAGCCCTGGCTGTCCGTACACAGTGTGGTTCAGA
The DNA here is from genome assembly GCF_002776525.5 of Piliocolobus tephrosceles. Taxonomy (NCBI): domain Eukaryota; kingdom Metazoa; phylum Chordata; class Mammalia; order Primates; family Cercopithecidae; genus Piliocolobus; species Piliocolobus tephrosceles. The sequence continues at coordinate 98,863,764 of NC_045435.1, read as the reverse complement.
GGCTGCCCTTTAACCTGTGTGGCCAGAGAGAATAAATCAAGCCCGCAGTGCTGTCTCCCTGCTGACTGAAGGCGCCCGGCCTTATCAAGGAGCCCAAATGTCTTGTGCTCGCAGCTGCTGTGACATCTGGAAGCATTAACGCTTCGTTGCCAGCGTGTGGGCCGGTTGAATGCCGATGTGTAGGTGCCTGGTGTTCTCTGGTCTGCTACATGAATAGGCGTTAAAAGTTGGTGGTGAGGAGTTTGCTTGCGTTCGTTCCTTAAAAGCAACATGACACAGAGCCCTGCCATGGCAGGGGTGATGGGTTGTTACCAAAGTCGATAACAGGAAATCTCACTGAGGATAAACAGAGCTCATCGGTCATTGCTGAGAAACACATGGTTCTCATTTAACCTTCCAAGGACTAATGGTGTGTGCTTTGGAAGCACAAAAACAGGAAAACACTTTTCTGACATACACCCCAAGTTTCTTCAGACCAAAAGGAACTGCCTCAACATTGTTAGATGCTGAGAAGTAATGATCTCCCCAGTTGTCAGGGAGCCAACCTCACTTACTTCTCTTTAATCTAAACTTATGACCTAAAGCGTATTTCAGGCCTCCCATGAAGTCCTTGAAACTTGAGACTTAATGAATGACACCGAGGTTTCACTTTTCACTGCTCTGGTGTATGTACTCTCAGAAACGTAGGGGAAGAGGTTAGACAGATGGTGATGCAGGAATCATGGCATCCAGAAAATGAGTGTGATTTACCCTTTGATAAAAGGGAACTAATAAAGCAGTATATGCAGGAAATGCAGAAACAACCCAGTGAATCAATAGGTGTGCTGCTTTAGCCTTTAAGGAAAGATGGGTCTGAGCTTCATTCTTTACCTTAAGATGGGTCCAAGAGCTAGAACCAGAATTTAAACAAGCAGATGCAATTCCAAGGACCATGTTGTGTCTCATATGGGGGCTACTGACTCATTTATTACCCAAATCAACAGACCATTCTGCTTCCAAAATATTTCATTATCTGTGGAAGGAAAACATTTTTGGTATGCATGTCAAGTGCTCAGATAACATATTTATGTATCGCTTTTTCATTAAAGAGAATCTGACTGCATCTGGAAATTCTTTTGTGTCACTGCCTCTCTGAGACTACTTCCCATCTGTATCGCTTTAGCACCAATAAAAGGCCATCCCCATGCCTGGGAAATGGGCTTCGTCTGGGGAACTTGTCTTTCTCTGATTACATGTAAATTAATTAAAGGCCATCCCATTTTACAGGGCAGCCTGGTGGTGGTGGCCTGCACTCTTGACTTTCCAGCATGTTGGCCTGTCAAACGCAAAGGAAGAGGGAGGAAGGGAGGATGCGGGGGCATTGTTTTAGCCAAACCATAAAGCTGATGGAAATGAAATCCTCTGGCTTTTATCATGAGAAGCAAAATTGTTCAAGAAATAATAGCAGCCTCATACAGAAGTCAAAACTGTGTAATGGATTATACTCAACCTTTCCTCTGAAACATTGGTCTGGAGGCTTTGCCCCTTTATTTTCAGTTTCAGGTTTGATCTCAGTAACACCCTGACCTTTTCAGACCCCATACCACTTTTCACAGGGATGATTGCCTTAAGGGTTGGGGAAAGGGTTAGAGAAAGCAAGTATTTTATTTAGAAGACAGTTTTCAGTTAGAAAGAGAGAAGACATCTATAGTTACTCTCTTTTCCTTTCTGTGCTTAAGTGATACTAGGTCATTCTTTAACTTCTTGCTCCTCCTGCTCCATTCCCAGCTCTGCAGGTTTGGAGTGGGCTGTTGTGTGATTTTGTTTACCCGTTTCAGTTCAAAGATAGAACTCTTTATTTGAACACTGAAGCTAGCAGGGACAGTCCAAAGCCAGAGCCTCATATTAGCCTAGCTTATGTTGTTGTGATCATCAGACTGTTTCTCTTTTTTTGGACTTTTGTCTATTTGTATAAACACCTTGGAACCACTAGCTACACAGAGGGAAAAATGTCAGAAAATCCGAACTTGGTGCACTAATGAACACAGTCTCTTTTCACAAAGCAAAAGAACCCATCCTTCTTCGGAAGGATCTCCCGAAGAATGCCATTGAAAACTCCCATTACTTTCAAATGGGATGATGCACGTGCAAGTAACATGAAGTTAGGCATGTTCATATTAAGGAGCAATCTAAGATCATTATCGCTGTTTCTCTGGTTTATGTTAAATAGTGTCATTGCAATTGAAAAATCTGAGTAAATGAACAGAGCCTGTGAGCATTCACTGTTTGTAGGTTATCCTGAGTCTGCGTTAGTACAGGGTCTTGAAATGAATGGTGATACATGAAAGTTTTTGTCTTAGGATTCATTAATATTATCATATTTTAGTCTTTGATCAATATGAAGAAACAATAGTAAATCATAGCAACATGATTTAACATGAGATATAATTTGAAGAGCACTTTAAGGCTGGTAAGCAACTATGAATCATGGTTTGCATTTTTCTAGATGGATAATACGAAGCTATCTTATTTATCTTTCTAGAACTAGACACCTTAGGTCAGGCTAATCAACCAGCTGGTATCATTTCTCAGTTATTGTATGAGGACTATCTTTATTTCAAACCCTGAAGTCCTAAAATTAATGTCACCACAGCCATTATGGTATGTGTTCAGCCTCCTGTGCTGGAATAGAGGCTTACTGTCTTTTGATGCCTTGGTTCTCAGAGTAGGCAATGGGTAATTGAATTAGCAAAGTAGGCATTCAAAACATTCTCTGAGTTTTCAAACTCAAGAAGCATGTGACTTCAGAGAAGCAGGCGATAAGTCAGGGGGTGGGTCATGTTTACCCCATTGCCATCAGCTGTGATTGGTGTAATACGATATGGAAAAGTGGCCCAGGGATGTAACAGAGAACATAAAGTCAATGAATAACACAGAAACGTGAGTTAACAGGAAACACATGTTATTCTAAAATGAACCTAGGTCCCCTTTAATCCAAGCCAATTCAACAAACATAGCTTTTAGATCATAGTTTTTAGGGTTTTTTAACCCAGAAACCACATTGGGGATGACTCCAGCCGTGGCTCATGGGGAGCACTACTGTCACTGGGTTTGTTCCTCTGCTAATGTAATCTTCTGTTTTCCTTTTATTGGTGATGCACGCATTCAAGGGGCATCAAGCCACGGACAGTTTGGTGACCCTCCCTATCCTTGGAACCCCAGCCAGCTGATGAGGTTGATACTGGTAGAATGGCAAACTGGTAGAGGCATCTGTGCTTCTGCCTGTTAAAAATATACTAATAGGCCAGGCGCGGTGGCTCACACCTGTAATCCCAGCACTTTGGGAGGCCGAGGCAGACGGATCATCTGAGGTCAGGAGTTTGAGACCAGCCTGGCCAGTGTGGTGAAACCCCATCTCTACGAAAAATACAAAATTAACCGGGTATGGTGGCGCACACCCATAATCCCAGCTACTCGGGCGTCTGAGGCAGGAGAATCGCTTGAATCCGGAAGGCAGAGGTTGTAGTGAGCCAAGATTGCACCATTGCACTCCAGCCTGGGCAACCAGAGCAGAACTCTGTCTAAAACAAACAAACAAACAAACAAAAAACTAATAATATCACATACCAAAGCTGCAAATTATTTTTTTAATTTTGAGCGATGTTAATCTACATAATCTAAATCATACATTCTCATACATTCTCCTGCTTCAAAGCTTTCCTTGGTTCCTCTAACCTTCTAGGTAACTACCTCCACCCACGCCACATGTAAGACTTGTCACATGCCCACCTCTATGTCCAGGCCCATCTCCCCTGCCTCGGTTCTGGCCACCGCTACCCAGCATTCATTCAGTTCCTGAACTGTGTTGAACTCCTCAGCTCTCTAGACTCAGGTCTCAAGTTTGCCCCTCTGTGCTTTTGCACATGCTGTTCTCTTCCTGGAATTCCTTTCTCCCTCCTCCCTTTACCCTTGAGAAGTTTTCTTTATCCTTTGAGATCCACCTGCAATGCCACCTCCTCTGAGTCAGATCATGAGACGGGCTGACTTTCTGGTGGAGGGAGAAATTTGTAGACAAGATTTATAATCTCATTAGGAGCTGTGCTCTGAGGGGCTGTGAATGGATAAACAGTGAGGTGGTGGTCAGGGCGTGTTTGGGCTTCAGTATGTGGAATAGCGACTATGCAGCCTGGTGCAAGGAAGATGGAGTGGGACAGAGCATCCTGGTGGGGACTTTGGAGATGTGCTTCTCAGACGTGACAGGTTACTTAACCTCTCTGGGCCTCAGTTTCCTCATCTGTAAAAAGGGGTGGAAATTGAGGAGACCAGAAGTTAAAGCTGACCTGTCACATCCCTGATAAATGTCTCTGTGTTGCTATTCTAGCTGGTTGAACCTCAAAAATGTCCCAATTGAGACAATAAATTATATGGTCACCCTCCTGAGAGTAGTACCCTCCACACATGGGTGCCGTAAGGATTCAGCATATGCCTTTCTCTTAGAACAGCACCTAATGTTAGTATTTTTCCATTGATATCTGAACTCAGTGTAGAGATAGGACCATAAGCAGTTTCCCAGGGTGATGTGCTTGGAGCATGACACTTAGAGGAAAGATCAGAGGACTTCTCTACCTCCTCAGTGTTCAGACCCAGGCAGAGGGACTGTGTTTGGCTGCTCTCTTCTGGGCCCTGTGGGGGGAAACCTGTGTCCTCTCTCTCGCTCTGAGTCAACAGACAACTCTTAGAAGTGCCTGGTTGAGTTCCCTCTCCCGAGCCTACAACATAGAAATGCGCTGTTTCCTCCAAGCCCTTTATCAGACCACCTCAGCCTGGGGAGTAAAAGCTGTTGACTTCCCTTCTCCACCTGGGATCAGATGAGAACAACGCTTGAAACAAAGGATCTGCTGTCTTTCTCAGTATCACACCTATGGAATCAGCCCTGATTCACACTTCAAACCCAGTACTTCATGAAGCGAGGTCTTGCCAGATCCCCGAGAGTGAACAGGGGACACTTTATCCTCTCAGAGGCCCAGCACCACGGTGGCTTCTGACCATGACAGCTCCCTTGACGGAGGCTGACCCAGACTCTGCCACCAAGTGATGGTCACTCCTTGGACTCCCGCAGCCAGGGTTCCTGACAGTTTCCCCAGTCGCCACGGTTTCAGTTTGCACAATGTCCTCTTTGGGGTTAGGAGGAGGGCAGATGCCAAAAGAAAGCCCTCAGTACCAGCCTTGGTAGAATACAGTGTTTTCACTATGTCCTGCATCCTCCTGTCCTTGTTTGGGTGCCTGGTGAAGTCCTTTTGTTCAAATTCTAATAGCCATGGACCTCTGCCAGCTCCCAGAGGCCCTGAGAGATAAGCAGCCATGTCATGAGAAGCATTTGGACTCCGATAGCCTGGGAAATAAATGAGGAGTGAGTGGGCAAAGAGCAAGGGGGCGATGGCCACAGAGTCCTTGGCCAGCCAAGGAAATGACATTGTTGGTCATTGGCCAAGGATGCTTGGGTTGTCTGCAACACACAAAAAAGCATCATATCCCCTTGACTTTGAGCAAAGAGGGCAGTTTAAACCAAGTTGTGGGGGATGGATCGTCAGTGATTGTTTATCTGTGTGATGAGATAAGGTAGCCCCCTGCTGTAATGAAAATGCACAGACAGTTCATGAAGTGAGAAATTAGCAATTGAGGACAACCTGAGTGACTACATAGGCCAACATCCTCATGGGTACATGAGGAAACTGAGGCCCTGGAGACCTAAACTGGCACAGCTGTTAGCAGGCAGAGCTAGGGCTGAAGCCAAGACTGTTGAGTATTCATCAAGAGCATCTGTACCACAGAACTCCTTCACTGGGGCCCGGACGTGACCTCGGACAAGTCACTGAACTCGGGGACCTCTGTTTCCTTATCTGTCAGCTGAGGCCACAAGGACTGCATGATCTCGCAGCTGCCTTCCAGAAACAACATTCCAGAATGCTCTGTTCCCCCATCTAGCCCAAGAGGCCGTACAGAATAGGCCTCTTCTCAGTCAGCAGGCACTTTTATCTCCCATGGTCTAAGCAGGAGTCATTTTTTTTTTTTTTTTTTGCCACAGTGGTGGAAATGGGTCAGGCTGGAGAATGCTGAGGTTTCCAGGCTAGTGGTTTCTTCCTCTGACCACAGTAAGAGGAGAGGAAGCTTTCCGTCCACCTCTACTCCTCTGTGACTCCTGCCCCAGCCCCATCCAGCTTCCACCTAAGAGGTAGTGCAGGAAAGCGGTGACAAGCAGATGTCTGCATCTGTGTGATGTGTGTCCCAGCCTAGTTCTGTGGCCTGCTACCTGGGGGACCTCTGGTGGTCATTGGGCCTCCTGTTGCCTCTCAGTTTGCCTCCATCTGTAAAATGGGGACAGTAGGCTGGGTGCAGTGGCTCACACCTGTAATCTCAACACTTTGGGAGGCTGAGGCAGGTGAATCCCCTGAGGTCAGGAGTTCAAGACCAGCCTGACCAATATGGTGAAACCCCATCTCTACTAAAAACACACAAAAAAACTTAGCCAGGGATGGTGGCATGCGCCTGTAATTCCAGCTACTTGGGAGGCTGAGACAGGAGAATTACTTGAACCCAGGAGGCAGAGGTTTCAGTGAGCTGAGATCGCAGCACTGCACTTCAGCCTGGGTAACAGAGCAAGACTCCATCTTAAGAAAAAAAAAAAAGTGGGGACAGTAATAGCACCTGCCTCAGGGGACTGCTGTGAGGACTGGTGTTAATGTGTGGAAAGCACTGAGAGCCTGGCATGCAGTAAGGGCCGTGCACGTGTTAGGTACTATTGTCATGGCTGTCACATCGGTACCTGTTCAACACACGTAGAGGACCGCCTCCCCCAACCTTGATGACCCTGAGTAGGTACTGAGTTCCTGAGTTTTAGCTGAGGACTGAAGGTGTGACTGCAATAGGATTAGCTGGTCTGAATCAGACTTATGTAGCACCAGGCAACCTTCAGTCTCGTTTTGAAAGGGGACCACCCTGAACCTTCCAGAAAAACGTTGCTTTCCCCAATTGAAGTGATTCCCATGTAACCACAGTCGGAGCGCAACTGGCCAAGATTTTCATTCACCGCAGACTCAGTCCTCATTCCCTTTTCCAGATCCCACCAGGGGCAGACTAGGTGTCACATTGCATCACATCACGCCATTGCCATTACCCTGTTCACAGGCCACCCCAGAAACTCCCAGTGTGAGATGGAAACTAACTTCTGAGCTGTGACTCTGCCCCTTGGGGTTGACACTGAGGCTTGGCTGTTTCTCACTCGTTTGCCCTGCCTTTCCCAGCTCCCCACCCCTCTCTGCTGGCATCTTGTGGCCAGATGACAGCACCAGCTCTTCACACCTGAAGCACATTAGCGACGGTGGCTGGGCTGGAGCTCTACTCCCAGGCTTCCTCTCCCTGCCTAGAAGCCTGAAGCACTGATGTGCAGAGCAAGGAGGAACTCTGCTCCCACGCCTGTTTTTAATGAGGGACGGATGCATCCTGCAGGGCTCAGAGGTTCTGTTTCTCTAAACCCAGACCAAACGTGTTTGGGTGGCCAGGTCTCGTAATCTCAGCAGAGGAATGTGCGTGCCACAGGGCTGCAGAAAACGGTTTCCAGTGGTCTGTCAGCAGATGTCCACTCCAGAAGACAGACAGGGAATGTGGAGACCTGCAGGCTTCCGAATGAAAAAGTGATGGATATTAAGAGCACAACTACACACATTCAGATTCTCAAACACCCAATAAGCATAAATATTTTCCATCCACATGTACTATATATGCCTAAATATAGGGCAAGCCTCAAATAGCTTATCCCCCGTTTCCCTAATTAGGTAAATTTAACCCTTTTTTTTTTTTTTTTTTTTTTGCCAACTTAATAGGAATCAGAACTATGATTGCCTTTGAGGTTGGGGGAGTGGACAGTGGGAATTGACTGGCAAGGGACTGGTGGGAACTTTCTGGAGCGATAGACAAGTTCTGTACTTTCATGGGGGTAGTAGTTACTGGGTGACATCATCCATCAAACTGCACCCTTTAGATCTGTGGATTGTAATGCCTGTAAATTTACCTCAATAAAAAGAAGTTAGGGGAAATGAATGAAATAATCAACTATCTGCTTATAATGTTTAACTTAATCATGTGGTTGAATGCTTAAAATTTTATAAGAATGATATATTAATCTATAATACTCTCCATTCTTATGTTTCACAAAATAATTTTATCCAAGTGTACATCTTCTGAGATTGCTGGATATCATTTCTAAGCCACATTTTTAGTCAGCAGTTTACGAGAATATATCATCTACAATTTGCCCAATTTATTTGAAATGCAGAATGTCTTGAATCCATGTTGGTTCTGGAATTTGATTGGCACACACCAATGCCCACTTGCGTTGTTTTCCTCATTTATCTTGCAAGTGAATATTCATGCTGCTCCCCACATCAACAGCTTACGTATTACTTTCTAAAATGGGCTTTCCAATATTTATCGCAACTTTCAGCAGTTGAACCCAAGGAATAATTACCAAATCTTCATTAAAGCTCATTGCCTGCTCCCCATTATTTCCCTCTAGTGACCTCTAAAATCATGCAATCCCGATGTTGATTGAGATCATTTCAGGCTAGTGTGTTTTCCCTAAAGGTTGTGGTTCAAATCAAGTAATTGAGGCTGTGTTCAGTGGCTCATGCCTGTAATTCCAGTGCTTTGAAAGGCCAAGGCAGACAGATTGCTTGAGCTCAGGAGTTCGAGACTAGCCTGGGTAATGTGGCCAAACTCCATCTCTACCAAAAGAAAAAAGAAAAAAAAAGAAACCAACAAAAAACAAAACAAAACAAAAACTAGCCGTGTGTGGTGGCATGTGCCTATAGTCCCAGCTACTCAGGAGGCGGAGGGAGGAGGATCACCTGAGCCCAGGAGGTTGAAGCTGCAGTGAGCTGGACTACTACTGTACTTCAGCCTGGGAGACAGAGACCCTGTCTCCAAAAAAAAAAAAAACTAAAGTAATTTCCAAAGTATTAGACACTTTTAGAGGACAAGAAGTCCCAAACTGTGAGAAACGTTTATAGGCAGCAGCCTCTTTTCTAATAGTTTAACTTGAGGATATAAAACTTCACCTTATTTATTTTCAGATATATATAGTAAATCCTGGAATGTATTCGGATCAAAGGTAAAATAGAGATCAATTTAGCAAATTTTGGTGATCTTGTTTTATAATTCATTATTAATAGATTAGCATTGTTAGTTTATTTGTGTAGCAAAAACTGACACATAGAATCTAATTAAACTTAAGAGCTTCTACACAGCAAAAGAAACTATCAACAGAGTAAACAGACAACCTACAGAATGGAAGAAAATATTTGCAAACTATGCATCTGACAAAGTTCTAATATCTGTCATCTATAAGGAACTTAAATTTGCAAGAATGAAGCAGCTCCATTAAAAGGAGGGCAAAGGACATGAACAGACACTTTTCTAAAGAAAACATACCTGCAGGGTGCAGCACACCAACATGGCACATGTATACATATGTAACAAACCTGCACATTGTGCACATGTACCCTAGAACTTAAAGTATAATAAAAAAAGAATAAAATAAAAATAGAAGAAAACATACCTGCAGACAACCAGCATGTGAAAAACTCAATATCACTGGTCATTACAGAAATGCAAATCAAAACCACAGTGAGATACCATCTCATACCAGTCAGAACGGCTATTACTAAACAGTCAAAAATTGGCCCGGTGTGGTGGCTCACGCCTGTAATCCAAGCACTTTGGGAGGCTGAGGCGGGTAAATCACAAAGTCAGAAGATCAAGACCATCCTGGCTAACACGGTGAAACCCCAACTCTACTAAAAACACACAAAAAATTTTGCCAGGCATGGTGGCGGGTGCCTGTACTCCCAGCTACTTGGGAAGCCAAGGCAGGAGAATGGCTTGAACCCAGGAGGCAGAGCTTGCAGTGGGCCAAGATCACGCCACTGCACTCCAGCCTGGGCAACAGTGCAAGACTCCATCTCAAAAAAAAACAAAGCAAAAGTCAAAAGTTAACAGATGCTGGAGAGGTTTTGGAGAAAAGAGAATGCTTATACACTGTTGGTGGGAGTATAAATTTGCTCAACCATTGTGGAAAGCAGTGTGGCTATTCCTCAAAGAGCTAAAAAGAGAACTGCCATTTGACCCAGCATCCCATTACTGGGTATATATACCCAAAGGAAAATTAATCATTCTACCATAAAGACACATGCACATGAATGTTCATTGCAACACTATTCACAATAGCAAAGACATGGAATCAACCTAAATACCCATCAAAGACAGATTGGATAAAGAAAATGTTGTACAGATATATCATGGAATTCTATGCAGCCATAAAAAAGAATGAGATCATGTCCTTTGCAGGAACGTGGATGGAACTGGAAGCCATTATCCTTAGCAAACTAACACAGGAACAGAAAACCAAATATTGCATGATCTCAATGATAAGTGGGAGCTAAATGATGAGAACTCATGAACACAAAGAAGGGAACAACAGATACTGGGGTCTACTTGAGAGTGGAGGTTGGAAGGAGGGAGAGGAGTAACAAAAAATAACTATTGGGTACTAGACTTAGTACCTGGGTGATGAAATAATCTGTACAAAAAACCTCCATGACACAAGTTTACCTATATAACAAACCTGCACATATACTCCCAAACGTAACATAAAAGTTAAAAAAAAACAGCAAAAAAAGCTTTTGTTCCCTACCATTAATAAAAAGTGAAACATTCTTGAACAACTGTATTTTACTCAAGGGCATTATAGATAGGGCAATTTAACAGGTGCCTGTGGTTAGCCATGGGATTGTAAGCACAATCCTAAATTATGAATTACTAATTATTAATTTTCTGGTTTGACCTCACATCCTATACAGTCTTCAGCTACAAGTGTGTGATATGATGATTATATATAAAGAAGACTTCATTTTTTTCAACAGTTCCTCAATTTAAACATCAAAAAGAGTGCTGTTCTTAAGGAAATCATCATGAAAGACTAAACACCATTGTTTTGTTTCTAATGTTGCTGTCACTCAGCACCATTGCCATTGCTGTCAGAAGCAAAATCAAATCACTCACCAAGAGCTCGACGAGCATGCAGGTCCCCGTCTGGCTCAGGGCAGAGGCTGCTCAGTTAGTGTTTTGGTAGCAAAACTCTGGCTTTAGAGTTGGACCGAGAGCAGTCCTGCTTGCTGCCCATTCCCTTTCTCTAGGAGGACCTCTAAGGAGTTTTACAGCACCCTGGGGGCTTTCTAGAATGGTTGAAAACCTCTGGCAGTAGATCATCCATCAGGCTTGGTCCCAAGTTCCAGACCTGGGTTCTTGACTTCATGGCCATTGGCCAGTGACCTAAGTTGAGTCTCATTTTCCTAAGTTGAGTCTCATTTTCCTCATTCAGACAAGGATTGCTTGTAAGGATGTTCTCAAGTGTGCTTTCAAAACCATGGAGTATAAGGCTTATTTTACTCCTTAAGTCTTCCTATTTCCTAGTCAGATCTCATTTGCATGTTGTATGTCATCTCATCAATTATTGGGGGACGTAAGATCCCCATTTTCTATTATTTGGCCCCGTTGATGCTACAACTTCTGCCTTTCAGCTTTTCAGCCATTGTTCACTTCAAAATGGACAAGGAGGAAAGGTGAATTGGGGTTCTACCACTCCTGCCTCTATAATAAGGGGCTCCAGCATCATGATTCATTCTTGAGACTGACCCTCTGACAGGCCTCTTTTCATTTACAGGTGGGCCAAGAGAAAGGAAACTGCTCTTTCCAGAAAAACCCAACTCCCTGCATCATCCCTCAAGAACAAGAAAATATCTTCCACACAATATTTGCTTTTTTCACAAAGTCTGGCAGAAAAGTCTTGGTAAGGATTTGCTTAGTGGCTGGGCTAACATGGGTGGTCCTCACTCGGAAGACACCAGTTTTCTATTTGATATTTATTATTTCCTAAATCTGGTTTTAATCAATTGACTTATAAAGGCACAGACTGTGGTCAACTCCTAATTTGTAGTCTGAGGTTTCAATCAAAATGTTAAATTTACATTCCAAATCCTATTACCTGGAAAAGGGATAAATCTTTGCAACCCACCAAGCACAAAGTAAAATGTTTCTTTGACTAGTATGAGTCTAAGCAAGAGTGATTATTCGTGTGCAAACATTTTGGGAAACTGTTTGATAGTATCTACTAAAACAAAACATGTATGTATCCTGTGACACAGCCATTCTACTCTTGAGTATATCCCCAAGAAAAATGAGTACTTGTGCCCCCCAGAGAAGACATGAACAAGAATGCTCACAGAAATGTTAAAATAGGTGAAAGCTGAGAACAATGCAAATATCCATCAACAGGAGAATAAGTAAGCAATTGTGGTATAACCATACACTGGAATATTACACAGTAATGAAAAATTGCTACTGCTATGTTTATGAATCTCACAGACAGAATATATTGAGTGGAAGAAGCTAGAGACAAAAGCCACGTATTGTAATATTTCACTTATACAAAGTTCAGAAATAGCAAAAACTAATCATGATGATAGAGGTCAGGAAAGTGGTTACTTTCAGAGGAATATGGATGGGATGGGGCATGAGGGAGCCTGCTTAGATGCTGGAAATGTCGTACACCCTAATCAGGGTGGTGGTCCTCCAGGTATAAGCACGTGTAAAAATTTATAAAGACAGGCCAGGCGCGGTGGCTCATGCCTGTAATCCCAGAACTTTGGGAGGCTGAGGGGGTGGATCACCTGAGGTCAGGAGTTTGAGACCAGCCTGGCCAACATGTTGAAATCCTGTCTCTACTAAAAATACAAAAATTTGCCGGGTATGGTGGGCGCCTGTAATCCCAGCTACTCAGGAGGCTGAAGCAGGAGAATAGCTTGAATCAGGGAGGCAGAGGTTGCAGTGAGCCAAGATAGTGCCACTGTACTCCAGCCTGGGTGACAGAGCAAGACTCCGTCTCAAAAAAAAAAAAAAAATTATAAAGACATACACTTCAGATTTGTTCTGTTTACTATATTTGTTATACCTGCATTTTTAAAACGTGAAGGTATTGAAGATGGAATGACAGTGCTTTTCCAAAGCCTCCTTTTTATTATCTTTGGTTACATTTCTCTAAGCTCCTTATTTCAGCCCTTTCACATCTCACCTTTATCATTTCCTTTCTCATTCTTTTCTCCTGTTGAGAAGGATGACTGCCACTTGAAAGGTTGGGATTTTTTTTTTTTTTTTTTACTAACATAGTGAGGATGATACATTTATTGCTTAAAGCCCTTAGATTGTTAGATGTAGTGATACCTAGTGATTTTATAGTTATGACTCTGGCTGAAAATTTTGCCCTATAGATGAAACTTCATCAAGGTATGTATATGCATTTTGGAACCTATCATATAAAAAAGAAAACTTTTGTACCTTAAATTTGGGATTTATGTTTTTGGTTTTTTGTTTGTTTGTTTGTTTGTTTTGAGATGGAGTCTTGCTCTGTCGTCCAGACTGGAGTGCAGTGGCGTGATCTTGGCTCACTGCAGTCTCCACCTCTAGGGTTCATGCAATTCTCCTGTTTCAGCCTCCCCAGTAGCTGGGACTACAGGCGCCCACCACCACTCCTGGCTAATTTTTGTATTTTTAGTAGAGACAGGGTTTCACCATTAGCCAAACTGGTCTTGAACTCCTGATCTCAGGTGACTCCCCTACCTCAGCCTCCCAAAGTGCTGGGATTACAAGAATAAGCCACCGCGCCCAGCCGGATTTACATCTCTATTGTAACTTTTGTGTTTCCTTGAGCAAGAGTCACATGACTTCTTAGCCCTCTCATTTACCGTACCTGATAAATAGGCATGAAAGTATATTTGCCACTGCACAGGTGGAAATCACACAATGTAGGAAACGTGTCTGTGTTCAAATGCTTTCAGAATGCAAAATTTAAGTGTGTGGTTTTAAAAAATACATATATATATATATATATATATTTCTCTTTGTGAATTCATCCAATTCTTGGTAGGATTAACTAGTGAGCTGTTTTCTCCCAGTTGCTTGACTTAAAGGCATGCTCTGGTTCCCACCGGGTGGGAAATCCCTTGAATGCCCTCTGGTGGCAAGAAAAAATGATTGCATCTTCTTATGGATTTCCTCTGCCTGAAATTGCCTCAGTCACCAAGTTCATGGAGCCCACTACTCTATAAATTGTTGTGGATTTGTCTTTGTTCTTAATTCCATTGGAAAATTTTCTGACTTTTCTTCTCAGGACTGTGAAAAACCAGGAATTTCTTGCCTAACAGCACACTGTAACTTTAGTGCTCTTGCTAAAGAAGAAAGTCGTACTATAGACATTTACATGCTGCTGAACACAGAAATACTGAAAAAGGTAAGCCCTAAGGAACCGCACTTGAAGGATAAATTTAGAAGCATTTGAATTGTTGACATCTGATTTTGGGGAAAAAAAGGAAAACATTTGATTTGGTGTCCTCATGACACTCCGGCTGCCCCCACTTTTGGCTGTCTACAGGAGACTCTATATTTATTTTTATGTACTTCGGGGGTACAAGTGCAGATTTCCTACATGAATATATTGTGTAGTGGTGAAATCTGGGCTTTTAGTGTACCCATCACCTGAATAGTGAACATGGTACCCAATAGGTAACTTTTCAACCTTCACCCCCTTCCCACATTTTGGAGTCTCCAATGTCTATTAATTCTACTGTTTATGCCTATGGGTACCCATTACTTAGCTCCCACTTATAAGGGACAACATGCAGTATTTGACTATTTTTGAGTTATTTCACTTAGGGTAATGAACTCCATTTCTATCCATGTTGCTGCAAAAGACATAATTTAATTTGTTATGGCTGAGTAGCATTCCATAGTGTGTGTATACATATATACACATTTTGTATAACCAGTCATCCATTGATGGACCCTTAAGTTGATTCCCTATCTTTGCTATTGTGAATAGTGCTGCAATAAACTTACCAGTGCAGGTATTTTTTTATACAATATTTCTTTCCCTTTGGGTATAT
Source organism: Piliocolobus tephrosceles (assembly GCF_002776525.5). Taxonomy (NCBI): domain Eukaryota; kingdom Metazoa; phylum Chordata; class Mammalia; order Primates; family Cercopithecidae; genus Piliocolobus; species Piliocolobus tephrosceles. Next base: position 98,848,735 of record NC_045435.1, on the reverse strand, counting down.
ACCCATTAGTGTGATTGCTGGATGGAATGGCAGTTCTATTTTTAGTTCTTTGAGAAATCTCCATACTGCTTTTTTGATTGTACTAATTTACCTTCCCATTAACAGTGTATAAGTGTTCCCTTTTCTTTGCATCCTCACCAACATCTGTTGTTATAGTTGTTGTTGTTGTTGTTGAACTGTTTCGTAATAGTCTGGCTGCCCCTTTTGAAACTTTTCCAGCAAGTGCCATTGGTAATTCTGCTGGTAGACAATGCCAGGGTAAAATACCAGACCCTTGCTACTCAAAGTGTGGTCTGAAGACCAGCAGCATCAACATCACCTGAGAGTTTGTTAGAAATGCAGAATCCTGGGCTCCATCGCAGACTTAATAAATCAGCATCTTCATTTTAATACATTCCCCAGGGATTTTGTTTGCACATTTAAGTTTCTCATGCTTTAGCTTGCATCAGAATCACCTGGAGATCTTGTTCAAACACAGATTCCTTTGGGGTGGAGTCTGAGGCTCTCCAGTTGCCACAAGCACCCAGGTGATGCCAGTCCTGCAGGTCTAGGGACCTCGCTGTGGGTGAAGGTGGGCTAACCTTTTCTGTAAAGGGCCAGTAGTAAATATTTCAGGCTTTGCAGGCCCTACAGACTCTTGCAACTGTTCAACTCTGCCATTGTATTGTGAAAGCATCCACAAACAAATGAATGGGCATGGCTGTGATCCAGTAAAACTTTATAAAAACAGGCAGAGGGCCAGATTTGACCCATGAGTCCTAGTTTAAATGATACTTTGTTTTAGTCCAACTTTTGAACCTCAGGTCACTTTGCTATTATGAGTATATCACAGGTGGTTCATTAATAAACACCTCAACCAGTGCATTAGTGGCTCTTGAAGAATCATACAAATTTCCTATGATTTATTTTAAGATGAGAGCTGCTGAGAGGCCACTTCCAACAAGATGCTGTAAAAATAATTACATGTGAAGATAAAACTAAATATGCATGTTAGTCACAGAGATTCCAATTATTTTTCTTTGGAAAGACTAACTGTGTTAATCTGTACAAACCTATCCACGTGTGAATGAATAGCCTTAGAAAAGTCATTCTGTGGAATAGGCACAGAGGTAACACACTGACCTGAGAGGATGCAGGCGTCAGGGGATGTTTTTCCATTTTAATCTGTAGCTGTTACAGCCCTCACACACCCGAAGAGAGCTGTGCATAGTTCTGGTTTCTCTGGTTTGCTCTGGAGGGAAACTGGTTTGGGGTAAATTGGACTCACACCACAGTGCTTTCTTCTCCCTTTGTACCTCTCCCTTTATAAAGGACAGTGTTGGAGGACCAGGCATGACTTAGCGCACCACTGGCCATCCTCTGATTCTAGAAGGGAGCCTGGAAACCCCACATCTAGGGAAGTACCTTCCTGAAATGTGTCTCCAGGCCAGGCTGGAGGGCTATGCCTCTGCATACTTACCTGTCCCATTTGTATTCTTCACAAATGGTGTTGCAGACAGTTTTATTGCCTGTGCGATACTTGCCACTGTCCACAGAGCCCTGGTGACAGCACTGGTGGCTGTAAGCCACTCTGATGTTTCCTTTATCCTCAACCCAGATGGCCGCTGCTTGCACTTCAGTTGTTTGCACTTAACCATGCACAGCTCTGCAGCCTGGTTCTTCTGCACTTCTATCCCGGTAGCTGGTGGTGACCCTTTGCCAAGGAACATGTCCCAGTGACTCTTGTCCCCATGGGCCAGCCAGGCCAGTAGAGCCCCAGGCAAGAGAACTGAAAGCTGTAGGGTATCATATGAAGCCTTCAAGGCTCATTCTCCATGTGCCCTTTCAGCAGAAACCAGGAGCATTTCCAGGTGCAAAGAAAAGCTTAGAACAAAGTTGACCTGGAAGCCAGATGGGGCCCCAGCTGCTGCTGGAGTTTCAGTCACCCCAAAGCCAGCTACAGCCTCCCTTGGGGGAGTTGAGCCCGCATGGCTCCAGGCCTCCTGAAGGATGTGGAGCAGTGCCAGCCTTGTGGTTTGCCTGGGCTTACGGTCATGTTTATTTTCCTTTTGACCTCAAGATCTGGCCCCAGACAAGGGAATTTGAGGTTTTACTGTTTTGACCTTAACAAGTTTTCATTTGAAATGTAGGATCTGACTTTTAAAATCACCGTAGGATTCGGATTTCTTTGGAAACGTTCTTCCAGTCCGTAAGGCTTTTTTCACTGATTCTACAACCGTGGGGGCCCATCCTATGCCAGACTTCTTGTCTGCTTGGCCTGTAACATTGGCAATTATTATTATTATCATCATCATCATCATTATCGTTATTAACATCCAAAGTTATTTTTATTTATTTTAATTTTTTTATTTAAAAAATATTTTTAGAGACAGGATCTTGCTCTGTCACCCAGATGGGAGTACAGTGGTGCAATCATAGCTCACTGCAGCCTCAAACTCCTGGGCTCAAGTGATCTTCCTGCCTCAGCTAATCCTCAGCTAGGACTGCAGGCACGTGCTACCATACCAGATGAATTTTTTTTTTAATTTTTTGTAGAGATAGGATGTTCCCCACGCTGATCTTGACCTCCTAGCCTCAAGTGATCCTCCCACTTCAACCTCTCAAAGTGCTGAGGTTACAGGCCTTCACCATCGTGTCTGGCCCAAGATTATTATTATTATTCCAAATTGAAAATACAGCATATCCTGACACATAAAACCCCACCTTTATAAAACTATTAAATTGGTAAAAGATTATTTGTTGCTTAAAATTATTGCTTGCTTAAAGTGAGTTAACTGGAGTAACTCTTTTGAATGACAAGCTTCCCAAAAGCATTTAAAATGTGTTTTATGGTTGTTTTAAGAAAAGAATGATCATTGATGTTTCACTCCCAAGTCACATATACAGACTGGGGTACCTGTGTGCCCCAGGAAGGTCTTTGTGGTTTCATTGGCAGAGATGAGCAAAGGGTACCCTTGGAACTGTTTTTTTTTTTTTTTTTTTTTTTTTTTTGAGATGGAGTCTCGCTCTGTCGCCCAGGCTGGGGTGCAGTGGCGCAATCTCAGCTCACTGCAAGCTCCACCTCCCGGGTTTACGCCATTCTCCTGCCTCAGCCTCCCGAGTAGCTGGGACTACAGGCACCCGCCATCTCGCCCGGCTAGTTTTTTTTGTATTTTTTAGTAGAGACGGGGTTTCACCGTGTAGACCAGGATGGTCTCGATCTCCTGACCTCGTGATCCACCCGTCTCGGCCTCCCAAAGTGCTGGGATTACAGGCTTGAGCCACCGCGCCCGGCCAGGAACTGTTTTCTGTGGAGTCCTCTACCTTCCTGTTCTTTGAGAGTTTAGCCAAAGGTGGCATCTGAGTGTGAGCTCCTTGCATGACAGGCAAGCTGGGTAGATGTAGGTGGGGACACCACAAGGCACCTTGCCTGTGGAGTCCCTGCTGCCCTGCAGGTAGAATGTTGAATGCACTAGTTCTCTGCTATCTGTTTCCACAACAGAAGCCAGGCTTCCCTTCTGCTCCACGATCAACCTGTCCCACTGGCTTGAGGTTCTGGCTCCTCACCAGGCCACAGTTTTGCCAGTCCCTGTCTTCTTCCAAATTCATTCTCCATCCCTGCTTTGGCGCCATTTTCTGGTTATCTGGATCAGTGGCTTTGAATCTGAGCCCACAGGAAGGTCTCTGCCTGCCTCTGGCTGGGGGGTGATTCCTGAGTCTTAGATGTGCTCCCTTATACCCCTGCCCCTTTCTCCTTAAGTTATAAGCCAGATATTTCCCCCTTCCCCATCTCTCCATCAGGCACCCTCTTTCAATGTTAAATGGTTTTGATTCCCAAACAACTTCATTTAAGAGCAAAGAAAGAGTTAAAAGCAACTCATATGAAGGGTTTGAGGGTTGTGGTCAAGGCAGGAAGATGCCTATAAAATGTAGATCAGATGCCTTCTGTGGAATGCCAGGCCTCAATTTGCTGTACACACTTAAGCAGTTTTATTTATCCTCAACTCTTTGTGAACATGTCAATATCAACATCCAAATATCTGACTCGTACTGCTTGGAAACCACAGCACACAGCTTGCATGTGTTGATTACTCCATCATTTCCCAGCAAACTCCATCATTTCCCAGCATCCACCACGAACTGCAAAGAATTCTCAAGAGAGACCCTGGAAGTCTGTGTTTATGTGGGTGCCTGGGATGCAGAGGTATCTAGTTCAATGATAAAATTTTTGTCTGGGCTACATGGAATCATGGAATTTCAGTTCTGCCCAGTCCCTCTCAAGGCCCAGCTATTATCATAGAAAAATCTTTGAGTAAGTTGTGCTGTTTCTTCCACAGGACAGTTCATCTGTCATCCAGTTCATGTCCCGTGCCAAGGTGAAGGTGGATCCTGCCCTAAGGGTGGTGGAAATAGCTGATGGGAACCCAGAAGAGGTGACGGTGAGTCAGCCACCCCAGGACAGCCCTCGTCAGAGGGCAAGGGAAGCTGGGTGACTTGGAGACCTGGAGCTGGAATTTGAGGGTCAAGACAGTCTCTAAACCAAGATGTTGGGTTTGTGGCAGACCCGAGACTATGCCTGCCTTGGCTTCCAGGCCCCCCTGGAGAACTTCTGTGGTTTGTTCTTGTGATAGCATTGTCCTTTAGGATGCCATCATTATGTGAATGTTTCCTGCTATGATTGTATGGAAATGGTCTGGAAGTACCCCCGCCTCAACAGGGTTGGATTTCCACTGTGGAGCCAGGACTATTTATATCTTTCTTAGACCTTTCCTAAGGCAGACCACATCTGCCTTACCCATCACATTACTCCATGGGTAAATACTGTGTTTTTGGTTTGGTTTGGTTTTTAAGAGACAGGGTCTCACTCTGTCACTCAGGCTGGAGTGCAGTGGCACAGTCATAGCTCCCTGGAGCCTTGAATACCTGGCCTCAAGGGATTCTCTTAGTCTCCAGAGTAGCTAGGACTACAGGCACACTACCATGCCTAATTCTTAATTTTTTAAAATTTTTTTGTCAAGATAGAGTCCCACGATATTGTTCAGGCTGGTCTCAAACTCCTGGCCTCAAGCAATCCTCTTGCCTCAGCCTCCCAAAACACTGGGTTTCCAGGCAAACATTGGGTGTTTTAAAAACAAGTTGTTTGAGGCCGGGCACGGTGGCTCAAGCCTGTAATCCCAGCACTTTGGGAGGCCGAGACGGGCGGATCACGAGGTCAGGAGATCGAGACCATCCTGGCTAACATGGTGAAACCCCATCTCTACTAAAAAATACAAAAAAAAAAACTAGTTGGGCAAGGTGGCGGGCACCTGTAGTCCCAGCTACTCGGGAGGCTGAGGCAGGAGAATGGCTTAAACCTGGGAGGAGGAGCTTGCGGCGAGCTGAGATCCGGCGACTGCACTCCAGCCTGGGTGACAGAGTGAGACTCCGTCTCAAAAAAAAAACAAAAAACAAAAAACAAGTTGTTTGAATGACTTGAAGAGATTACACCCAAATTGCCAAGACCTAGTAACTACTCTTTAACCCTATATTTACCACCCCCTTCTCCTCCATAAAGTGCAGTTGGCACCAAGGCCTCCGAGACACGGGAGGATGTGGCAAACCATGAGGCTTATTGTGGAGGTGTGGGAGAGGCTGGAGGAAAGCTGTGGCCTTGGAATTTTATTGCCTTTGATTGTTGTTCTTGCAGGAGCAGGGGGGTTGAGGGGGGTTCATCCTGTATTTGACGCCCACACTAAGATCCCAGGGGAGTAGAGGAGGAGACAGCAGCCGATGCACTTCTTTTGCCAGTGAGCTATGCAGTGATGCTACCATTCTGCATCCCCTTCTGTGGAATTTACCGTCTCTCAAGGGCGACTTACCCTTTCTTATAAGAGTCAGTGTTGCTGTGACACATTTACAAAAGTGACAAGTTTATAATGATTATGTGCTTAGAAACTGTTGTTAACTTACTCTCTGACAACAGTGGAGACACCCACATGTCGAAATGTCAGAATGGGGATCAAATCAAAGACCACTCTTACAAGACCCTGGTTGGGAAGGGTTCATATAGAAAATAAATGCTGGGCCGAGGCAGGCAGATCACCTGAGATCAGGAGTTCAAGACCAGCCTGGCCAACATGGTGAAACCCTGTCTCTACTAAAAAATATAAAAATTAGCCAGGCGTGGTGGTGGGCTCCTGTAAACCTAGCTACTCAGGAACTGAGGCTGGAGAATCACTTGAAACCAGGAGGTAGAGGTTGCAGTGAGCCGAGATTGTGCCACTGCACTCCAACCTGGGCAACAGAGCGAAACTCCGTCTCAAAACACAAACAAACAAAGAAAAAACAATAATAATAATGATGCTTAGGGACTTCAGTAAAACATCAGTCCTGCCCGTTTTTGGTGAGTAAGAGGTGATAACATCAGTGAGCCTGGGATGAATATGAATTCCTGAATGAGTGAGGGGTTGGGCATTCTCTACCCAGTGAGGGGAACGAGTGTTCCATGCAGACTTTTATACTCTACCCACAAGAGAAGTTGTCCAAGCACTATTTTTGTTCGTTTGTTTGTTTGTTGGAGACAGGGTCTTGCTTTGTCACCCAGGATGGAGTGCAGTGGTGCAATCATGGCTCACTGCAGCCTCCCCCAGTCGGCTCAGGCCAGGCACTAATTTTAATAATAGAAACCAAATGGAATGATGCTGGGTAATTTACTACTTACGGTCAGTTTTTCTGGAAGGTCCTATATTTGGAGTTGGCATTTCCCTTTTCTTCCCTGCCTTTTGGCAATTTAACTGCTAATTCAGACCTCCACCTGGGAAGTGAAAGAGGAAAGTGGTTCCCTGCTCATTGTCATAGTTCTGGTTTAAAAGTTTTATAGCATTAAATACATGCCCAACATGAGAGGTTTAGAATGTTCTGGTAAACCACAGTGTTAATAAGTAGAAGCTAATGGAAATACCTAACAGGTTTTCTACATGTGGAATCCCTTGTGTAGATGAAAAAAAAAAAAGTACTGGGCATATTGCCTTCCATTATGGGACTAGACTGTGGGATCCAGGAAAATGTTGCTTAACATCTCGTTGGATTCCGAGTCATGTGTACTCCCCCAAAATACCACTTCCATTAATTACTGTTCCATTTTGAGCACTATGGTGACATTTTTTATCAAGAGTTCTTGGGAAGAGGCTGAGGGTTTTTTTTAGCACTCCCAAGAAAAAATTAACACACATGAGAATCCCACAATGCCCCTTCTCCCTCCTTTCCATGACTTTGCCTTTTCAGTCCATGAGCTACAGTGAAGTTCTACAATCTGTTGTTCTCAATTTTCCTGTCAGGAAAAAAAAAATCTTTTCTGAGTAGGAAGGTTTGCCTTTTTAGAACAAACACGTTCTTCCCTGCGTGATTCTTCTGAATGCCTGGCCCTCTGTCAACCATCAGTCTGAAGGGGAATTTCCATAAACACTCGCCACCAAATTTAAATCAGGCAAAGTTTCAAAGATTTTAGGTTAGGCACCAAATTGTTATGGCCTTGGAAGGAACAGGAAATATACTTATATTGGTATCAAGCAGGGTGTGAGTGGAGAGGAAAACAGTCAGATTTTTAACCACATAACGTGTGAATGGTGGTAAATTTAACTGATTGAGAAATCAAGCAATTTTCCTGTGATTTTTTTAAACAGGAGTTTTAAAGTGCATTTTACATTGAGCAGTTATTTCACGTTTTCTTAAAACAATTATTGTATTGAACTAAAAATAAACGAGGTAGTTTGTTCACATAACAAATCTATATTCAAAGACATGTGTACGATTTTCCACTTAGTCCATTTTTCTGTTCTCAGCATTACTACAAATGCCTCATTCCATCATCACGTTGAATTCTTCAGTATCTTCTATATCATTCCGGGGCATCTCTGGGAAGTAGTGATGCCTGTCTTCCCTTAGAAGCACACTGATAAACCCAATATACCCACAATTCACACTTTTTTCCTTCTCTGAGGTGTGCTGTTTTTTGGCACAACAGAAAAAATACACTACTAGGATTTGAAAAACTGCATTCTGGGCCTGGTTAGGTCACAAACTACAGAACCTTAGGTCATATATTCTCACCAGGTGCTTGTTTCTCCACTGCAAAAAATAATTCATATTTGCTTGGTCCTTTGTAGTCCTTTACTGTTTCATTTATCTTCATGATGACCCTTAAATTTAAGTAAGGTAGTATTATGCTCATTTTATAGAAGAAATTCAATCTCAAAGAGGATACAGTCTCCCAAAGATCCCACAAGCAGTAATATATTAGGCAGAGCTAAACTCACACCCTCTCACTCAAGATCCTAGTATTGGTACATGCCACGCTAATAAGTGTGCTAAAATGGATGAAGGGGCAATTTCTCAGGTCCCTTCGAATGATCCTGCCCTCTGCTTCTACTTGATATTTTTTCTCTCTTCTCTCAACTAGCGTTAACATCTGAAACTATATAGAATCACCAAATTTCATTTGCCATGGTTTTTTTATTTAATCTTTAAATTTTTCTATTTCCATGTTAAATCCAGAGAAATGTTACTTTTTCGAAAGTTTCTACTGCTGCCTGCCTCTCTGAAGGCCACAGGACTTACCTATTTGTTTGTCAAAGCAGAAATTCCCAACATTTTGTAAACATCACTATTTTTTTTTATAGCTGTAAAGATGATTATTCCATACTTAAAACCAATTCAAAATAAAATACTCAATACTTCTTATTCCCTGGGGTAGTAATTTTAATTAGATTCTATTAATTTGTTATTTTCTCCTGTGTGCCTTTATTTGGGAAATACTGTTGGTCTACCATGCTATCGAATCTCTTTCCCTAACAAGAAAACGTCATCAGTCTTACGAGTCCGGAACGCTTTTACTTTCACTGTCACATATGGAGAGTGAACTAAACACCTAACTTGGAAAGTAAAACTTAAATAAGGGATTCGGGACTCTTCCCAAGGGGTCATATGACCAATTTAAGAGTTGGTATGATGTGCCTAAAATAACAAATTAACTCTTTTACTTATAATAAAAGTACAAATGTGCTGATTAGACATGCTGACATGTACATATGAAATATGCCTAAAGCAAATTAAAAGAAAACAAAATAAATTCTATGGCAATCTTGAAAGGTCTGGGAGCCCAATAAATATTAAGAGTATGCTCTCGGCTGGGCGCGGTGGCTCACACCTGTAATCCTAGCACTTTGGGAGACCAAGGCGGGCAGATCACAAGGTCAGGAGAGCGAGACCATTCTGGCTAACATGATGAAACCCCATCTCTACTAAAAAATACAAAAAAAAAAAAAAAAAATTAGCCGGGCATGGTGGCAGGCACCTGTAGTCCCCACTACTTGGGAGGCTGAGGCAGGAGAATGGCATGAACCCAGAAGGTGGAGCTTGCAGTGAGCCGAGTTCGCACCCCTGCACTCCAGCCTAGGCAACTGAGCAAGACTCTGTCTCAAAAAAAAAAAAAAAAAAATAGAGTATGCTCTCACAATGAGAGCATTAAACACTTGGTAATTAACATAATTTAATATGCCCCAAATGAGAAAATATACAGGATGAGGGATGAGGAGTACACATAGGAAATTTTTGTGATTTTCTTCATTTGATTGTATTGCTTGCTTGTCTTCAGGAGGGAAGATTTTGACTTCAAAAGTAACGAAATATTTAAGAAGGGAATTAACATCTTTCTGTTCTAAATGGTATTCTTGTGCTATTTTCTCAGCAGTCCATGTTTCTGGAAAAAATGTATGATTATTGAGAAGTGTCAATGCTTCTACAATGGAAATTTTGCCTTTGGGAATGCTCTTAATATTTATCATACCAAAGTGATGACCTTTCAGCAATCTGAATTCCTTTGGCTCTTGACGTGTTGTTTCAGCAGCTTTTACCCGCGCGGAAGACACAGGATCTTTGGAATCAACATATACATCTTTTAGAAATGACAGCAGCTTGTCGTCTTTATGAGCAGTCTCTCCCTTAATTTCTGAGTAGAGACTAATCTGCTGTCACAGGAGGCTGTTGGTAGAGGACTGCCTGGGAGCGGGAGAGGGCTTCATCTTGCTGATTTCCCATTCCCCTCGATTCTCTAGGTTGAAATGCCTGATCCTGTGAGTCACCACAGCCCCCATCTCCTCATAACATGAGGCCCTCAGGTTTACACCACACATGGGAACACTGGCGCAGGAAACCTCCGGGGCGCCCGGAGCGTGCACACATGTCCTATGATTCTTTATATCTTTTATTCTTATGCCATGGTTCAAGTTGTATTTTACAGAGCATTTGAGTGAATAACTAGAAATATGGCATAGATTCTTGAGGCTTTGCCTGGTTCACTAATGACTGGCTCCAGGGCCTTTCTCAGGGAACATGTTAGCATATGTCTAGGATCAGCCACAGCCGGACCTGGCTCTGTACAGACCCAAACCTGAGAATGCCATGTGAGACCTGCGTGACTGCAGAATCAAAGTGCTAGTTGCGAGGTGCCAAGTACATGTTGAATTTCATCTTCAACCTAACTCTACTTACCTTTCAGGGAGTGAGTAGGGGGTGAGAGGGGAAAATTCAGAAAGTGTTGTTTGAGGCCCACAGAAACTCTAAAGGTGAAGAACAGGAGAAATGTAGTTAATCATGCCCTGGAAATCTGGCCTGCAGAAAGAAAAGGAATTTATCTCTGAGAAGGCCTTCAGAAAGAAAATGAGTAGGCTCTGGAGATGTTCATCTCTCTTCATGGCAGCCATAAAAAGGTATCAGATGATGTTGAGGGGTGAAGGCGCTTTCTCTGATCCCTGAATTGGTTACTGAGGTCCACAGAAGAAGAAAGAACCCCATCATTTGAGGCCAGGAACTCCCCCAAGGCAAATCAAGACTTTATGAAATCAGCTCTGTTACTGCAAGACATCCCCTCAAACTCCCGTCTCAGTCTGTATGAGAAGCGTGCAAGAATTCTTGCTATTTTCTTGATATTTTCAAATAGCAGAATACATGATAAACTTGTAAGTCCACAGATGAGTCCGTAAGCTGCTGCCATGTGGAGCGTGCACCAGACTGAAGTCTTCGGTGCCAGCCGGAAAGACTGGCTCTGTCGCATTTCAGCAGAATCAGAATAGATTCGAAGGCTATCCAGTGGAAGTGCTCAGAATTGCACTAGAAGACTGGAGAACTAGACCGAAAATCAGAGGGATCCGGAAACCTGAGGCCTATAGGCTGTGTCCAGGTGCAGGAAGTCTGGCATGGTGTCCTGGACACTGGATACAGCTGTCCCTAGCTTCTCTTCACCTTGTGCTCTGGAGTCAGGCAGAAACCTTTCTACTTCCTGGAGTTGCTGAGAAGGTTCAGTGATACCAGCATGAAGCTCCTAGAAGAAAGGCTGGTGCACAGCTGCTGCTTAGGGTGGCACAGCACCTCTGCAGACCTGCCCACATGTGACTTGCCCCTTCACACCACTCCCTAACACTCCCCACCAAAGATGCAAGCCTGGTATCTCAACCAGAGAGGCATCTTTCAACATGGCAAGCAAGATTACTCCAAAAAAATGCCACTTACCATTCCTTTGGTGTACTGCTTCTAGAGGCAAAGTTTACCGCTTTTACTGTCATGAAGTAGACTGTGACTTGTTATTTATCATTTATGTGACCAATTATAGTTACAATCATGTTCCATATGACAATATAATCTTTCCCCCTTGAACCTCACATTATGCTGAGATGTAGGATGAAGAGGAGGGTTGTTGAAGGGTCAACACCACCCCAACCTATGCCATCAGTAGTGGGTGGTGGGCAGTTCTTTCTCCTCACCCACCTCCCTACATGTGAGAATTAAGCTCTGACCATCAAGAATTGAGAAAACTCTCGGTATAGTTTGCCAGACACATGAGTCATATTTTCTAATGGTCATCATTTGCTTATTTGTTTGATGAATATTTATTGAGGGCTTGCTAAGAGCCAGGACTGTGCTAGGCACTGGAGACTCGATAGGTAACAAAAGAGACATGATCCCTGGCCTGCCCTCCCGGAGTTGGCCGAGGAGGCAGCAGTCAGCAAGGATGCAAACAAGGATTCTATTTCCAGTTGAGGTTAGTCCCCAGGGAGTAGCCTGCTTTAGATTGGGAGTCGAGGAATGTTTCTCCAAGGAAGCTGAGACTGGCAGTTGAGAAGGAATTCACTTGCCAAGCATGAGGAAGAGTGTCCCAGTTGGGGAGGAGAGTTGTATGGAGCCCCGAAAGGCTTGGCCTCTTCAAGGCACGGAAAGACCAGGTAGCAGGAAGCTGGTGAGCAGTGAAGAGAACCATGGTGGACCTAGGCAGGGTCCACCCCAGGTAACACAAAGCCGTCACAAAGGAAAGCCATTGAAAGCTTCTGTTTGGAGCAGGGAATGGCATGATCCAATGTATATTCTTTAAAAATAATAGGCCATTGTGTGGATGGTGGGTTGTAGGGGCAAGAGTGGAAATAAGGAGCTGGTTAGAAGGCTGTGACTATCACCTGGCAAGAGGTCAGGGTGGCAGAGGAGATAGAGCAAGTGGACAGTATGTCTATTTCATTGAAGGTGCAGTGACCGGTGCCAGTCACGTGTAAGGAATGCTTATCCTGGAGGACTGGGAGGGATCCAGTGTCATCTCGATGCAAAGCCTCTTGCACGGCACATCCACAGGGGCACTCTGTTGATAGTGGCTGTCATTGCATAAAGAGATGGCCAAGGAGATGAACCACATGAAAAATGAGCCTTTTTCTCCCCAAATCCTCAAGTCCTGGTCAGTTTACTCTAAATCAAAGTTTCCAGTCATCATCATGATTATCATCATCATCATTATTTTTAGGCAACAGAACCCATTTCTAAATTGAAACGTGCTTTGGTTGACTCAGGGGTTAGGTTCCTGGAACTCCCTCCTGGTGGCTTCCATACCCACTCTCTGGACCCCTGGGTTCTAAAGAAGCCACTGCTATGGAAAGTTGTATTTTCAGAAGGTTACCCAGTTCATCAGAGGCTTTCACTAGACACTAGTTCTACCCCCAATAACTATGAACAAAATGAAATTTTTACCCTCAAGACTTCCACAGCCCCAAACAGGTCAACACACATATAGACACACGTGCACACACACTCACACCCCTGCAGCACTGTATGCATATGTGCCCAGAGTATCTGTACTGAAGAGGTCAAGACAGGCTTCACAGAAGGAGTGACCCCTGAACAAGTATTGAAGGAATTTCCCACGTGGACAAGGAGGATCAGGCATTCAAGATGAAGTCAGATGGTATCTTGGGCTGGATTCTCAAGAAGCAGACCCTAAAATGAGGGCATCATGTAAGTAGTTTATTTTGAGAGGTGCTCCTAATGAGACTGGAAATAAATGGGACAGGATAGGAAAGAGGGGAAGGGAAGCAAGAGTGAGATTTCAGGGACCATCTTAGCCTCATCCTGATCCTGACCTCGGAGTTGGTCCTACCTGGAAGCAGGGAAGCTGGGCTCTCACACTCCTGTATCTGCCAGTCATTGGATGGGGCTGCTCCAGAGGTAGTAACCCCAAGGCACTTTACCCTCTAAAAGTAAGGCAGGCCTCTAGAAGTGAAGGCATGAAAAACCCAGGGGCTGTGCAGGCCGAAGCAAGAGAGGGGACCCAAGAGGATCTGGGCAGAGAACCAAGTCTTAGTCACAGATGGAAATGTTCTCCACTCGAAGCCTGCGTGCTCTGCTCAGTGTGTGTGTCTGTGTCCCCTTAAGATGAAAGACCTCATTGTGTGAGGTGTGCTCGAATCTGCCCAGTTCCTATGAAGTGCTGGGCATGTGCTATCATTACCTCCTGTGACTCTGACATTGCCCCTGTGAACTAGGCACTACGACTTCCATTTTCTGTTGATGAAATGGAGGCTCTGGGAGTGAGGAAGCCTGCCGGATGTCCCACAGCCGGTCAGTGAAAGAGCCAGTTCTGGCCACAGCTCTGCCTGTTGGCGAGCCCTGAGTCTCCCTTGACCCCTTGCCTCGGTGGCTTATGCTGTCCCGGAGCCCAGAGCCCACACACAGAGCAGGTGGGAGGAATCGCATTCCTGGGTGGTAGACAGCTGATCTTCTGTTTTAGGAGTGACCCTTGGCTCTAAGGGCCTCAGGAGCACATCATGCTCAAACTATTTGGTGGTCAGTTGGCTTCGGAACTCCCCATTGTGTCCTGATCCTTAACCAGATGCACAGATGTGCAGTCAAGGGGAGAATGAAGCCTCTTCAGGATTCTCCATCGCTTCAGGTAAATGAGCTCCATCTCCTCTCTCTCTAAAGAGCAATGTGAGGATTACGGGGAGTAGTAGATCGGAAACCTCTCAGCATGGTGCCTGGCGCATAGTAAATACTCTACAAATGTGATCTGTTACCAATAACAGAAATTAGCAGAGCCCAGCTCATTCCTCTGCAAATTCTGACAGAGCAAAGGATTTCGGAAACGTGACACCTGGCAGGCACAGGGCACGTTTGATATCTATGTTCGTCACAGCACAGACTTACAGTGCCAGTCTTGCCAAGTGCACAGTTTATTTTTTGTTCATTTATGTCATCTCTGTAAGTCTCCCTGTGCCTCTGAACTGGCTTGCTTTCTAGGCTGAGTTCTGAGAGCCATCTGAGTTGAGGCATGGTTCTGCTGAAAACATTTCTTCCAGCCCCAAGCACCCTGTCTCCCTCCTCCCTCCCCCACACCTCCACTGGCTATTAGATGGAATCAGAAGCAGGTGGAAATGTCATCTCACTGTCACAGATGTTCTTCTCTTTCCACTTCTTATTTTATATAAATTCCTTCCTTCTGTTGAGACAAGTGTGTGATGTTGACAGCAGAGAGCATCTTGCCCTTGTCATTGACCTTTAGCTGGCCTAGGTCTGGAGTTGAACCTCCTCTTGGATGATATCGACCGAGCTGTCTCCCATCTCTGGAAGCCCTCCATCCAGCAGAAGCCTGGGCGAGATGTACAGCCATTGTGGTCATATTCTCAGGCCTTGTGGAGACATGGGCATTGCCAGCTGTTACAGTAGGCATATTTGCATTGATCAGAACATGAAAGTTTCCAGAAACACAGAAGTGAATCGAATAGTGTGATTTAGGTTCACCCACTGCCTCATACTGGAAGCTGGCTTCTGGCCACTCCCTGACACTAGCTTGCCAACCTCAGGTGCATTAAACTGTACAGCAGCAGGCAGGGTGCCAGTGTCTGGACCTGCCTCGAAGGCCTGTTTGCCCTCCTCAGAGGCCCCCTTGAGACAGATCCTCATACTCCTCATTTTTGTCTGTTTTGTTAGTCAGCATCCAGTGTGTGAGCCCTCCAGCCAGGGTCCGCACCAGGCCATCAGCCATCCCTTCACTGGCCAAAGCTCCTGCCTTCCCCAGCTCAGCGTGCTACGACCCTCACAGCCACTCCCCCAAAACCAGCAGACTTCTCCTCCTCAGTCAGTCTTCTCCTTTCACACCACCTTCTCTCTTATTGAAACCATGGATCTATCCTGGTGAAACCATTTCCCCTGCAGCCCTCTCATGGGGGCTGCTTTTTTCCTTGTAGTCCCACTTGCAGTTATCTCTTCTGATCTAGATTCATTTTGCAGTGTACTTTGCAAAATGCAAATCACATCACTTCCCTGCTCAAAACCCTCCAGTGGCTTCCCATTCCTCCTAAGGTAAAGCATGGAGATCTTACTGCGGCCTCCAGCTCCTGTCTGTCTAAGCACATCATGAACATCTTCCTGTGGCTTCTTGTTCATCCTGTTGGCTCCAGTCCACTGGCCGATGGCAGTGTCTCACCCTTGCCAAGTTCACTCATGCCAAAGGGGGATTGCACATCATGTTCCCTCTCCTTGGAATGATCTTCCCTCCCTTGTTTAGCTGGTTAACTTCTGCTTGTCCTTTCACCTTCAGCTCAAATGGCTCCTCAGGGAACTCTGTTCAGTCCCATGCCTCTATCATGAGGATCTTTTATCATCATGAACTTCTCCTTTGTAGCACTTCCACAGTTATAATGGTGCATTTATTTGTCTAATTGGTTAGTAGTCTCTAGAAGCTGGAAGTACTGTGAGGGCAAAGACTGCCTGTTTTATTCATCAATGAATTTCCACAACGTCTAGCACATAGAAGATACTACAGACACATTTGTTGGATGGATGGATGGATGGACGGACGGACAGACAGTAGATGGACAGATTGACAGATAGGTGGTGGATGGGCAGATGGATGGATGGATGGATGGCCGGGACTCCCCCAAAGGATATAACATATAACATTTGCAAGTATATTTTTGAAGGAGAGGGAAAATAATCACACTCAGAGACTCCAGCTTCAAATCCTACCATCTCTTTTGTTGCAGACTAAGTCGTGTTCATACTTCATCTGATTTTATAGCAGAGATGATGTTGAATGTATTAATTTATATATTCATGAATCATGTAATGAATCAATGCCTTGGTTCAGGTAACAGGAATGCATGCATTCACGTCTTTATTGTATACAAATTCACAGTTTACTGGAGTCCATAGACAGGAAGATTCATCATTACCTTGGAGAGTGAGAAGGACCTAGAACTGGGACTATGAAGTATCCAGCTGTGGTTTTAAAACTCTGTTTTGTTGGAGCCATGGGTTCCCTTGAGTTGGTTTAGGGGCTGCTGAGACCAGGTTAGGGAGGAACAGGGCTTAGAAAGAGGGGCTGGGCCAGGTGCAGTGGCTCACACCTGTAATCCCAGAATTTTGGGAGGCTGAGGCACACAGATAACTTCAGCCCAGAAGTTCAAGACCAACCTGGGCAACATGGCAAAATCCTATCTCTACAAAAAAAATAATAATAATAATAATTAGTTGGGTGTGGTGGTGTGTGCCTATAGTCCCAGTTACTTGGGAGGCTGAGGTGGGAGAATCACTTGAGCCCAGAAGGTTGAGGCTATAGTAAGCCAAGATTGTGCCACTTCACTCCAGTCTAAGCAACAGAGTGAGACCCTGTCTCCAAAAAATAAAAACAAATGGGGGCTGAGTAAGCTGGGTTCTAGCTGCCTACCTAAGAAGCTCCACTTATATACATTGGGATGCTATAGTAGGTTGAAAATTACTGTGTTTCCAAGAGCTCAGAGAATGATTAATCCCCCTGAAGATGGGGAGCAAGGCAGACTTCTTGGGAAAGAAGATATTGGAGCAGAGTCTGTCCTTTAAAAAAATAAAATGGTTTTACTTGCCTTTAAAATGCTCAATTTAAAAAATAGTAAAAAGTAGAAAAGAGAAATAATATTCATAATATCAAAACACATCTATTTACTTTAAAGAATTCCTACTATATTTCTGCAAAGCTGAAGTCTTCTATGTTTTAGATAATCTTCTCATTTTTTAGTTTTTAATTTTTTTTTTAAACAGTCTCACTGTGTTGCTCAGGCTGGAGCGCAGTGGCACAATCTCAGCTCACTGCAGCCTTCACCTCCTAGATTCAAGTGATTCTCTGCCTCAGCCTCCCAAGAAGCTGGGATTACGGGCATGCGCCACCACACATGGCTAATTTTTGTATATTTTGTAGAGATGGGGGGTTTCACCATGTTGGCCAGGCTGGCTTGAACTCCTGACCTCAAGTGATCCACCGTCCTTGGCCTCCCAAAGTGCTGGAATTACAGGTGTGATCCACCACACCCAACTTATTTATTTTATTTTATTTGTTTAGTTTAGTTTAGTTTAGACCAGGTCTTGCTCTGTCACCCAGGCTGGAGTGCAGTGGCACAGTTACGACTCTCTGCAGCCTCGATATCCCATGCTCAAATGATCTTCCTGCCTCAGCCTCCCAAGTAGCTGGGATGACAGGTGCACGCCACTATGGTCAGCTAATTTCTGTGTTTTTTGTAGAGACAGGGTCTCACTATGTTACCCAGGCTCATCTTGAACTCCTAGGCTCAAGCAACCCTCCCACCCTGGCCTCCCAGAGTGCTGGGATTATAGGCGTGAGCCAGCATCTTCTGATTTTTTAAATTAGCATAATAAACATCATTTTCCCACATTATTACTATGTTTTCAAAAGTCTCTAAAATTTGGCAGTCAGGTAAAAAATGATTACGTTTCCCTTCAGTGTCATACTGGAGCATCCCCTCACCCCTTTCTACTTAAAGTGTGGTCCACAGACCAGCAGCATCAGCACCATAGGGGAGATTATTTGAAATCTAGGCTCTCAGGCCCCACTCTAGACTCTAATTCAGAATCTACATTTTAACAGAGTTCCTCCTGTGATTCTTACACACAATAAAATTTGAGAAGCACTGGTCTGCAGGCCTGCCTAACCCTCCAGGGCCCAAATTCTGTGAAGTTACATATTAACTTATAGAAGGCTGATAATTTATAAATGACTCTTGCCAGTAAAGACAAAAATGATTTCTGTTTGACTGAAAATATCCCAAAGGTTAGAGTTTACTGCCTTGTAGGATATTAGCCCATTTTGTACTTGATTTAGTAATCTGATTTCAGTAATTTTTTTCCTGTGACTACACATTTTTTCTGGTCTTTTTAAAACTAGCTTTGCCACCCTGCTGACTTCCTCAATAATAAATTAAATAAATCTTTGCCATGTATTCACTATATATTTGTATGAGAATCATGTTTTTAACTTTTTGAAAATTATGCTTTGACAGCCAGCTTTACTGTCATCATTTTTAATAGTTCTGTGATATTCTATTTTGTGATTGACCATAGTTTATTTATCTATTGCCGTGATGTTAGACACTTAGGATATTGCTAATTCAGCACCAATATAAATAATTCTGCGGTGAACATCTTTGAGCATAAAACTTTTTCCGTATTTTGTATTCATTTCCTTTGAGTAAAGTTTTCAAGTACAGAATTAATGGATCAAAGGGTATGAACATTTTTATTTTAATTTTTAATTTTTTTAAGACAGAGTCTTGCTCTTTCACTCAGGCTGGAGTGCAGTGGCAGTGGCGCCATCTTGACTCACTGCAACCTCCGCCTCCTGGATTCAAGCGATTCTCCTGCCTCAGCCTCCCGAGCAGCTAGGACTACAGACGTATGCCATCACTCCTGGCTGCATTTTGTATTTTTAGTAGAGACGAGGTTTCACCCTGTTGGCCAGGCTGGTCAAGTATGAACATTTTTAGATGAGCAATAATGAGCTTGTCAGATGGACAAGGATGGAAGAGCATTCCAGGAGGCAAGAGCAGCCTGCAGAGAGGCTGGGGACCACCAGTCTCACAGAGGAGAGGCCTCTACCTGGCTAGAATGTAAATATGTGTCCTGGGAGCAGCTGGAAAGGCAGGAAGGAGACCAGAGTATGAAGGCCCTGGTGTTCTGAATTAGATGCTCAGCCTGAAGGAAAATCATGGACACTGTAAACCAAAAAGTGACGTGATGAGACCTGTGCCTTAGGAAAACAACTCTAACAGCAAGGAGGCCTTTCCGAGCCTCCTGTAATAGTGCTGGTGAGAGAAGACGAGATGTGAGCCAGGAAGTACCCGGGATGGAAACAAGAGGATGGAGAGAAAAGTTGTTTAGAAAGGTGTAGGGGCTTAACCAGGATCACCCGGCTCGTTGGTAGTGACGACGGGACCTGATCATCAGTGCTTCTTGCCTCTCCATGTCGTCCATGTTGCTGTTCCTTCCTTGGAGTTTTGTTTTTTTCATCTAAGATATGACTTCCTAGAGCTGCAGGACGCTCAGCTCATCACTCACAGATGAGTTTGAGAGTTGTGATGTGAGAGAACAGACTCTGCCAAAGCATGGAGCATGCATCCAAGGGGATGGACAGCATCCCTAAAAATAATCAGAGATGAAGCCCACATTCCGGGGAAGTGACAGGGCATTCTTGTGGAACTTGCCAGACTAAACTGTAGCTGCTACGTTAACCTCTGTGTCCACAAAACCAGACCTCCAACGTGGCTTTGCTGGTATGCAGACATTAGTGTCCCTAAGAAGTCATCTGGGTTAGCACAGGGTGCTGGGCTTTACAGCTAACCCTACTGAGCTCAGTGTTTCAGTCTGATTCATAGTCAACAATAAGGTTTAGCAAACTTTTCTCACACCCAGGTGCTTTCACAGAACTGCCACATTTCCCTATCAGACCCCCATTTCAGAGAGGAAGAGAAAGTTGGTTGCCTACGGTTGCACGGGGACCAGATTAAAGCCAGCACTCCTCCCTCTGCATCTTTCCTAACAGTTCCTCACAGTTCATCTGTACAAGGCACCATGAGAGATTCTGAATGCAGGAGGTGATTTGATCCACAGCTTTTTAGGGGTAGGAACCCAAAGACATGAATCTGTCTGCCTTTAAAGATAAGAGCTGCTCATTTGAACTACATAGAAAATAGTGGATTTAGGATGACAGACTTCAGAGCTCACTCTGTCCCACACCTCCCACCCATAAATATTCTTTCCTGAGAATTGCCTACTGTCTGAAAATTGCTCTTTTTAAAAGCCCCAAGCTGGAAACAACCTCCATGTGCTCATCAATAATAACATGAATAAATAGTGGCATGCCCACACAGAGGAATACTATACAGCAGTGAGAGTGGACATGCCACAGCCTGGAGCAATTTCCCAAACATAACAGTGAGAGAAAGAAACCAGATACATGCCTGTAATCCCAGCACTTTGGGAGGCTGAAGCAGGTGGATCATCTGAGGCCAGGAGTTTGAGACCAGCAGCTAACATGGTGAAACCCTGTCTCTATGAAAAATACAAAAATCAGCCAAGTGTGGTGGCAGGCACCTGTAATCCCAGCTACTTGGGAGGCTGAGACAGGAGAATTGCTTGAACCCAGGAGGCAGAGGTTGCAGTGAGTCGAGATTGCGCCACTGCACTCCAGCCTGAGCAATGGAGCAAGACTCCGTCTCAAAAAAAAAAAGAGAGAGAAAAGAAAAGAAACTAGGTACTGTAGTTCATACAGTGTCATTCCATTTATAGCAAGGTCCCAAAAAAGCAAGTGATGCTAATCCAAGCTGTTAGACATCCTTGGTGGGGGTGGGGACTGGAAGGAAGGGGGAAGGTAGCTTCTAGGGAGCTGGTCACCTTCTGTTTCTTGATCTGGGTGCTGGTTACACACATGCATTTAGCATTTGGTATGTGAAAATTCAGCGAGCTGTACACTTAGGATACCTATACTTTTCTCTATGTATATTCAACTTCGGTAAGTAATTTTTAAAAAGTAAAAAGAGCTGGGAGTGGTGGCTCATGCCAGAACTTTGGGAGGCTGAGGCACAAGAATCGCTTGAACCCAGGATGCAGAGGTTGCAGTGAGCTGAGACTGCGCCACTGCACTCCAACCTGGGTGACAGAGGGAAACTCTGTTTCAAAAAATAAAATAAAAACTAAAAAGTAGCCAGCCATGCACAACCTCAAAAAACTCCCTACAAGCAATGACAGTGATGCTAACAGGAACACTCCATTTGTCAAGGGCAGGCTCTGTGACAGATGCTATGCTGGGGGCTCTGTGTGCATTACCTCTTTTCAATCTCTGGCAAGGCACTGTTCTGCTCCTGTCTTGCAGAAGAGAAAACGGACTCAAAAACTGGCAGCCTGTGTGTCCATTTGCCCCATCCCCCTGGCGCACGCACGCTCTCTCCTACCCCAGCTGTGGGAATGGAGGCAGTGAGGTAGAGGTGGTCTCATTTTCCTTCCTTATCACCAGGGAAGAGCCAGTAAGTAATTCATTCAGTTGACAGGTAGCCTATAAAGAAGGCCACTGTCAATCAGGCACTCTGGTGTGGTGATGACAAGCTCAGATTTGGGGGTTTGGGGTTGGCTAAGAGCTGGGTTCAAATCGTGACTGTGCATTTGAACTACACAGTCTAGAGCAAATATCCTTTTTGGACCTCCATGTCCCCCTCTGTAAAATGGGTGTTGAAGACCTCATAGGGCTGTTGTATGACTTAGGCAAGAGATTGCAAAAAAAGCACAGAACTGACACAGACAGTATTCAATAAATTTAGAGAGGGACGGGAACCAGGCCCTAAAATGGTTAAATAAGCAGTGCTAGGCATTATCACATCAGTAAGTGCCCAGTCATTCTGCAAAACCAAACTCCACTGTGACCAGTGGGGCTAAAGCAGAGCTGAAGGGGACAATCAGAGGTGAGCACTGATACATGTTTAACAATCAGTTCTCTGGCAGGAGGGTAGGGGTGCCCTGATTTGTTTGCCAAATACTCCCATCATAGCCCATTTCAAACTGCCATTGCAATGTCACTAGGTACAGAGTTAGGAAGAGATACACAGTTGCCTCTCGTGAGCTAATATGAGCCAGCTCCAGCACACCACTGAGTTTCAGGAAAAGTTGGGAAAGCTTGCCTCATTGGGACATGGGCTCCAATTGCTATGGCTCCCATGGGAAACCACGGTACAGCCTCTTGAATGAGTTTCTCCAGTGTGCTAGGCCCTACCATGAGACCCAAGACAGACTGTGTCCTACCCCTTGTGGGGTCCACAGTCTACTGGGGAAACTAGCATTAATCAACTAATTCCTGTAAGTGACACATTGAGCTGAACACTTGGAAAGAAGAGCTGCCTTACATGCAGAGCACTCGCATGTTTTTTGTTTCAAAGCTGAAACAAAAGGTACATTGTTGTTACCTGTTCTGAATCAAGGACATAGTGTGTCCTCTAAGTTTTTCAGTACGCTTTTGTTCACTTCCTGATATTTAAATCAGGGTTGTTGTCATTACAACCCTTTCAAGACCTAGGGCTTGGATTTCAAGTGCCTTTTCAGATGCCAGTGAAAAATCCATCAGTTTGCAACCAGAAAAACGTTCGGCGGAGCTTATGTATTTATTTATTAGTAACAGTGGTCTGGATACTTCTCTGTAGTTCTCTCCAAATGTCAAGCCCAGGCTGGACTCCATCATGCTCTGTGCACTTCTGTTTAGGAAACGTTTTCAGCCGGTGCGGTGGCTCACGCCTGTAATCCCAAAACTTTGGGAGGCTGAGGTGGGTGGATCACCTGAGGTCAAGAGTTCGAGACCAGCCTAGCCAACATGGTGAAACCCTGTCTCTACTAAAAATACAAAACATTAGCGAGGCACCTGTAATCCCAGCTACTTGGGAGGCTGAGGCAGGAGAATCACTTGAACCCGGGAGGCAGAGGTTGCAATGAGCCGAGATTGTGCCGTTGCATTCCAGCCTGGGTGACAGAGCAAGACTCTGCCTCAAAAAAAAAAAAAAAAAGGAAATGTTTTCACTGTTGCGTTGCCTCCTAGGTGGTCTTCGAGGCCCTGCACAATCTGGAGCCCCGTGGCTACGTCGTGGGCTGGATCATCGCCATCAGTTTGTTGGTGGGAATCCTCATCTTCCTGCTGCTGGCTGTGTTGCTCTGGAAGGTGAGTCTGGCGGTTGTCCCCACCCATGGATGCCCAGCTCTCCTGCCTTTCCAGGGAGGAAGGAGTATCCTGTTAGAGCTTCCTTCATGGCACTAGTACAGCGAAGGACATTGACGCTTCAGGCAGGGAGTAGAATCTTGGCTCCCCTTGAGACCATTCACAACTAAGGATTTGGAGCACTTCAGAGGGAGGGCAGAAGTCTCAGTACTATCTTCTCTTACCTTCCCTTAGAGTCCTAATATAGGATAGTGAGAACCTAACTCCAAAACAGAAGCCTGGGGAGCAACTGCCAGGAGAGGGAGATTTACCATTTGCTTGAAGAAAGATCAGAAGGCAATTCTTCCTTCTTTTCCTCTAAGGAACAAGAGGAAGATTTCTGACCAGAAAACTTGAGTAACTGAGATGGGTTACAATCCAGAGTAGCTTCATCATAACTTCTCCCAACCTCATGGTGGTTCATTTGGAGGTGGCCCAGGGTGCAGACCTGTCCTGCCTCAAGCATCACTCTCTCAAGGAGAAAGGGGTGTCCTCATCCTCATGTCTAGGATGATTTGTTTGCCTCACATTCTACTTTCAGAGACCCAGAGTCCTTTTCCTTCAGAGCCTCTCTATTCATCAGTAATGGTATCAGAGGCTTTAGCTGATGAAGGTCTGTCTCTTCCTTGTTTCCAGTGTATCCTCAGCTCCAAAACAGCACCAGGGACCATAACTGCAACTTCCTGACACCAAAGTCCATATTTCTCTAGAATTCCAAGTTTCAGATGTAGGTGAAAACAGCCTCTTAGAGTATTATAGATGGATATTTTAAAATAAAACAGCTAATTTATTTGGGATTACAAAAAAGTATGTATTTATTGACCAAACATGATAACATATCAATTACCAAAAACAGCTGTAAAACACCAGGAGTTCACATCCCAGAAATAACCATGATGAGCATAGCGTTGTCTCATTTTGACCTTTTTCTCCGCATATATAGATATAGGCCAGGCATTCTCATAGCAGCAACTTATTTTTGAATAGTGTATTAGTTAAATTTCATAGTAATATACTCAACATATTTTCAGGTGAAGTACTTCTAAATTTAAAAGCAATGGGTTCCATTTTTTTAAAGTGTGGGGTCTTGTTCTGTCGCCCAGGCTGGAAGGCAGTGGCACAGTCATAGCTCACTGCAGCCTCTAACTCCTGGGCTCAAGCCATTTTCCTGCTCAGCCCCCCAAGTAGCTGGGACTACAGGCATGCACCAAGCCTGGCTCATTTTTTTATTTTTTGTAAACATAGGGTCTCACTATGTTTCTCATACTGGTCCTGAACTCCTGGCCTCCAGTTATCCTCCTACCTTAGCCTCCCAAAGCTGGGATTACAGGCGTGAACCAACACACCTGACCTGGATTTGATTTATTAATCTGGGAAAAACATATTCCTATTTTTTATCTGAAGACAGTACTGTGAACATCTTTCCATATTGTTCAAAGCACGTTTCCAGCACATCTTAAAGCTGTAGAGTGTCTGCAGTCTACTCATCCAGTCCCCTGATACTGGAATTTAGGTTGCTCCTGGTTTCACACTTCTTTTAACAGCACCACATTAAATATCCTTGGAGCCAAATATTTGCACAACTCTTTCATTATGTCGTTAGGATGAAAGCCTAGAAATAGAATCACCATCAAAAGGAATGCGTATTTTAAGCCTTTTTAAATTTTTATTTATTAATTTATTTTGAGATGGAGTTTTACTCTTGTCGCCCACGCTGGAGTGCAGTGGAGTGATCTCAGCTCACTGCAACCTCCGCCTCCTGGGTTCAAGCAAGTCTCCTGCCTCAGCCTCCTGAACAGCTGGGATTACAGGTGCCTGTCACCACCCCCAGCTTTTTTTTTTTTTTTTTTTTTTTTTTGTATTTTCAATAGAGATGGGGTTTTGCCATGTTGGCCAGGCTGGTCTTGAACTCATGACCTCAGGTGATCCTCCCGCCTCAGCCTCCCAAAGTGCTGAGATTACAGGTGTGAGCAACTGTGCCCAGCCTAAGCCTTTTATTACTATTGCAAATTGCCCTCTAGAAAGGTCATGCTGATTCACCCTCCCACAAGCAGTGTGTCAGAAATGTCTGTTTGCCAATAGTGGATATTGCCTTTTAAAAACAATCTGCCAATTTATTGTTTATTTAATCCACATTGCCAGATAGATTCTTAATTCTCCCTTTTCTCCAGCTCCAACTCCTTCCTGCTGAGACAGCCTTTGGTCTGTGGGTGGAGAACAAAGCCTGCTCAGTGTTTGCAATCTGAAAAGACAAGGTTTCTTGCTGATTGAGGGCTTTGGTGCGTGAGTGTGTGTGGGTGTGGGTGTGAGTGTGTGTATGTGTGTGTGAGACTTCCTTCTGCCTTTATATGGGCTCTTAAAATGAGAGAAGCTGTGTCCTTTATGTCTGGGTGTGTGGAACCAGACAGGGCACAGAGCAGGGAGTGTTGTGGCCGAGCCCCACTTCCCCTTGTGCCCTGCATGCCCTCCTTCTGGCCACCCCACCTGGCTCTGCCCCTCAGGGGTGTCCCGTCTCCTCTGCACAACCCCTGCCTCCTCCAGCCCGCCACCTCCTTTGCCTTGCTTTTGCTGTGTTTGTTTAAAGAAAGTATGGTTGCAGGAGATGCTGTCATGGGTGGGCAGAACCCTGAGGTCACCCAGCTGTGTGGGATCCAAAGAGCCAGGACCTGAGAAGGCACACTCTGCCCTCTGCCACAGACTGGGAGGGAGAGGGCAGTCACGGCCGCCAGGGACACACCGTGTGCCCAGACCAGGGCTTGCCGTAACTAACAGGTGGCAAGAAAACTTTGAGGAGGCTGTTGAATGAGGTCACCTGGGTCAAAACGGCTTTGCTAGTCAACCCAGAGCAGTATCTCATTTCAGCTCACATTTCTCGAACGTTTGCTTTGCCCTAGTCCTTGCTTTGCCTGGACTAGGCACTGGGATGCAGCAATAACTGTGCCCTTCCCTGCCCTTGACCACCTCACCACCTAACAGTAGACCTGCAGGCATAATGGAGGGTGGTGATTGCTGCACAGTAACTGCTCTGGAAACTGAGAAGAAGGCGCCATGAGTCCCCCTCCCTTGCCCCCAAGGAGGGGGAAGGATTAAAAGGTCACAGAGAGGCCGGGCGCGGTGGCTCACGCCTGTAATCCCAGCACTTTGGGAGGCCAAGGCGGGCAGATCATGATGTCAGGAGATCGAGACCATCCTGGCTAACACGGTGAAACCCCGTCTCTACTAAAACATACAAAAAACTAGCCGGGCAAGGTGGCGGGTGCCTGTAGTTCCAGCTACTCGGGAGGCTGAGGTGGGAGAATGGTGGGAACCCAGGAGGCGGAGCTTGCAGTGAGCCGAGATCGTGCCACTGCACTCCAGCCTGGGTGACAGAGCGAGACTCCATCTCAAAAAAAAAAAAAAAAGAAGTCACAGAGAACAGTGTGGTAGATGAGAGCAGCTTTCAGGCTGACAGCTGTGGGCAGCAATCCTGACTCTCACATTTGCCTGACATGAGGCCTTAAGGGGGTTGCTTACCTTCTGTGACCCTCAGTTTCTTCCTCTGTAAAAAGGAGACCATCACCTCCAGTTTGGTATGTAGAGGTTATGCAGGGAAAATGTTTAGCACTGTGCTTAGCACACAGAAGCCAGAGGACAGTTCCTAAATGAGGTGTCATTCGAGTCTGACCTTGAGTGTGGTTTGAGTTTTCCAGGCAGAGAAGGGTAGATGAAGGTTCCATCCAGAGGGAAGGAAGAGGTGGGAAAATAAACAGGGTTTGTGGGGAGCAGCTTGTAAAGCTTGTCACTGGAGGGCAGTCACCGACCTGCAGCAAGACCGTCTGCCACAGTTGTGAAGGCCACCGCTAACCAGGGCAAAGGGGGAGCATGGGAGGTCTGTGAGCAGAGTGGTAGCATGACCAGATCTGTGTGGAGAGAGAGATCTGGGGCTGGGTGCAGTGGCTCATGCCTGTAATCCCAGAGCTTTGGGAGGCCAAGGCCGGAGGATTGCTTAAACCTAAGAATTTGAGGTTAGAGTGAGCTATGATCATACCACTGCACCAGGTGGTAGAGCAAGACCCTGTCTCTAAAAGGAAAGAGAGATCTGGGGACAGTGCGGGGACGAGAGCAGGGCCATTGCCATGGGTCAAGGTAGGACAGGCAGGGTTTGCTGACCAGTTGGACTTGAGAGGTCAGGGAGAAAAAAAGAATAGCTGTATCTCCTTGAGATAAGTTCAGACAAAGGATGGATGCCCTTAATCAGGGTAGGGAAGGCAAGATTCGAATTAGTTTGGGAAGAGGAGGAGCTTGGTGTTGGGCTTTCTGAGTGAGTGGTGCTTAGAGGAGGCTAGGAGACGAGGCTGGGCTTGCCTCACTCCCTGTCGCCCCCGCCCAGCAGAAGGAAGGACAACAGAAGGAAGCCCCTTTTCTCTAC
Organism: Piliocolobus tephrosceles; assembly: GCF_002776525.5. Lineage (NCBI taxonomy): Eukaryota > Metazoa > Chordata > Mammalia > Primates > Cercopithecidae > Piliocolobus > Piliocolobus tephrosceles. The sequence goes on along the minus strand of NC_045435.1, from coordinate 98,821,004 downwards.
TTGGCTACACATCTGCATCGTTCTCCTCCCACCGCAGACCAGCTTTCTGTATGTTTCCCTACACACCGTAGGAAGATGGTTGCCTCTAGCCCCTCCAAACTTACATCTCAAGGACTGCTAGCCACGGATGCAAAATGATCAGCCACCTCTGATTCCTGGTCCCACATGTCTGGGAGAGAGAATCTGCCTGTCCCAGCTCGAGTCAAATGTCCACTCCCATCAACTTTGGAAGGGAGGGAGGGAGTTGGCAGGGAGATAATGCACCCGGCCCAGTGTGGGTCACATGTCTCCCACGGAGTCAGGCGGGGAGAAAGATGCAGGATGGTGGTTTAGGGGATACTGGGGAAGAGACTCTCAGAAAAGAAAACAATTAGGCAGCCACCCCAAAGGAGTTCACTCCTGCAGGATTTCATGGTTGTTAGTGCTGCTGCTGCCTGAATTGCAGGCTGTTGTATCATACCAGCTAGCTATGCTGCATAACAAACTGCCCCCAAATTGAGTAGCTTTAAACAACCATTACATCTGACACATTTCTGGGTCAGGGATCCAGGAAGGGTTTGGCTGGGTGATTCTTCTGCCCCATATGACATTGAGTGAGGTCACTTAGTGGCATTTACCTGCTGGCTGAGCTGGTCTTCAGAGTCCAAGACAGCATCACTCTCATGCCTGGCACCTTGGTAGGGACAGCTGGAAGGCTGAATTCAGTCAAGTCCTTCTCCCTCTCCGTGTTGACTCAGGGCCTCTCCATGTGGTTCTTCCAGCAGATGGTCTGACTTTTTATGTGGTGGCTTAGGCTGCAAGAGAGCACAGTGACAGCTGCCAGTTCTCTTAAATGCTAACCCACAGCTGGCATAGCATTATTTACTTTGTTGGTGAAAGCAGTCATATGCCAGCTCAGGTTCATGGGAGGGGAAATAGACACTGCTTCTCAATGGGAGGAGTGGCAAAGGCTTGGTGGCTGTCTTTTATCTGTCATGTACATAGTGTTCGAAATATGGGTAAAATCTTTATCTTTTTTTTTTTTTTTTTTTTTTTAACAAGGCAGAGTCTCACTCTGTCACTCAGGCTGGAGTGCAGTAGTGTGATCTCGACTCACTGCAACCTCCACCTCTTGGGTTCAAGAGATTCTCCTACCTCAGTCTCCTGCATAGCTGGGATTACAGGTGCCTGCCACCACACCTGGCTAAGTTTTGTATTTTTTGTAGAGACGGGGTTTCACCATGTTGGCCAGGCTGGTCTCGAACTCCAGGCCTCAAGCAATCCGCCTGCCTCAGCCTCCCAGAGTGCTGGGATTACAGGTGTGAGCCTCCGTGTCTTTTCCTTAAAAGTCACTATGACAAATGAAAATTTGCCTAACTAGAAGTTTTGTTCTATTTTAAAGTAGATGAAACCTCGTCTCTCTCCCATAGTGGCATAGATAAAATCCCAATGGAACCCCTTTGGGGAAGAGAAGGCAAATAGAAAATCTTGGTGCAGCATTTATGTCACAGTGTGCAGTCTGTTCAGGCAATGTTGTAATGTGATAAGGGGCTTGGTGGAGGGGATTTTCTTTAGGTAAAAATTGTTTCTTTCCTTAAAAGGCTAACTAAGTGATGACTTTATAAGAGGTTAAAAGGGCAATTGAAATGTAGGATTATTTTAAAGCCCTTCGTATTTGTAGAACTTCAATGGCAGACCTCTTGTCAACTCTGATTCCCATGTCTACAACCTAAGAATGATACATTATGTATAGTGAATAATGATTTGGTATCACACTGACAGTATGGTGCAGTAACCCAAAGACCTGTTGATTGATGGCCTAAACTCCAGCCTCATATTTGACTTATATGGGAGGTCTTAATGTTTCGGGCTTATTGCCGTATTCCATATGTAACTTCCTCCATTCCTTTCAAGGGGAAAGCCACTGAGTGTTACCCAGCTGCCACTGCCGACAGGTTACCCACTTCACTAAGGGCCTTTGAAGACAGTGGTTGGTGGAGACAGTGTTGAAGTCCTCTTCCCTTTACAGAACTGTGGCTCTTGAATGTCCTTCTAGAGTAGCTCTTGGCATTGCCACCTATGGTCACTTGCTGCTGCCTTGAGCTCCTGAGCCAAAAGTGGTTGTTCCCAAAAGTGTTGCATAAACGTGAATCATGACATGGTACTGAAAGCTGAGCAGAGCAGCTGGCCATGCCGCCGCATGCACTGCACCACACAGGCCTGTGGGTCTGCATGCTTTATGCTCGCAAGATGGCTAGTACCTTCACTAGGCTAAGAGTAGTAGGTCCCTACTAGTTGGCAGGCCCTAGGTAAAGGGACAAAGACAGAGAAGCAACAGCCCTCACCTAGTCTTTTTCTTTTTCTTTTTTTTTTTTTTTGAGACAGAGTCTCACTCCGTCACCCAGGCTGGAGTGCGGTGGTGCAATCTTGGCTCACTGCAACCTCCGCCTCCCAGGTTCAAGCAATTCTCCTGCCTCAGCCTCTTGTGTAGCTCGGATTATAGGTGTGCGCCACCATGACTGGCTAATTTTTGTATTTTTAGTAGAGACGGGGTTTCGCCATATTGACCAGGCTAGTCTTGAGTTCCTGGCCTCAAGGGATCCACCCACCTTGACCTCCCAAAGTACTGGGATTACAGGCGTGAGCCACCGTGCCTGGCCTCAACAACAGAGTCCTCACCTAGTGTTGAAGACTTGTAGGAAAATCAGCTTCAGCAAAGCCCTGAAGGTGAGCAGGACTTGGCCTGTGCTACCAATCCCTGGCCCCACCTACACATACACTGTGGTGCCCTGTTTACCTAAAACAGAAAGCCCTTACACGATCAGCAAGTGCCTTTTTCAGAGCTGAGCTCCAGGCTCCCTGCTGATGCACTCAGCCAGCCCAGCCCCTCATGTGCCTCTGACCCTGCGCAGCTCCCTGGCGGCCTTCGAGAAAGCCCATCCGCTGGCATCTCAGGCATCCTCTCACGCTTGGCGGCAGCAGGCCCTGGCTCTGACACAAAATCCACAATGAGGGCCCCAAGCTAAGCAGACCGCTCTTCAAATTCTGAAATGGATCCTAATCAGCTTTCCCAAAGCTGAGATGTTAGCAGACACTGGGAGCCATAATTTAAACTTTATGTGCGAGGATTACAGTAGCCCGCCAAACCACCATGCGGGAAGAAAACTTTGAAATATGAAACGCTTTTAAAGGAAGAAAAGTCCAAATGAGTCCCCTCTCCTTTCCTTCAGCTCCTGACTGGGTTGGAAGATGCCTGAGCCTGGCACCTCTTCAAGACAATCATAAAGGCCTGTTGAGGAGGAGAAAGTTAAATTGTTCAGAGGTGCAGGAGGGATAACAACTTTATGTGTGACTTACACCTTTAAGAAATACCTTCAGCTTATATAAGCCAGCCTGGTTTCTATGGAAAGAATGAAGATGATGGGGAGTTTCAAAGACACCCCCCTTCCCTTATTTAGGACTCCAAGCTCTTCCCTCCCTGTCTTTCTCTCCACCTCCCTCACACCCTCCTCCCCTCCCCAGCTCTGTCCTTGTTTGTTTGCAGTTTGCCAAAACATACAGGCCACCACTCAGTGAAAGAGAGAGACCCACATCCTCCCTCACTGCTGTCTGCCAACGACCCTCTCTCTCCCATTTGACCCTTTTGCAAACCGAGATGATTTGGAGCAAAGGGAAGTAAGACTGCTTTGCCAGCCCTATGGCCCTCTCTTCCCAGGAGGCCCAGGACCTACTTGGTCAAGTGGCAAAGAGGCAGGCTGCAGAATATGTTTGCCAGCCCTCTGAAAAGGGCTGCTTCGAACCCTGTGTCAGCTGGGGCTGTTCCAAGAGCCTGCTGCTTTAGGACTGGCTTTGGGCTCATGGTTTTTATTTGAGAGCATTACTTCTGACCTAAGGCAGAAACACTTAGAAAACCAATCTGTGAAATGTCTCAGAGAATGCGTCAGGTCTGGCAACCCCTCCAGAGGCCGCTGGGTTATCACCTTCCCTGCAAACTGGGCTGGGAGGGCGTCCTCACTTCTCCTCCAGAGAAAAAGAAAATGCACACACACATGCCCGTGTGCTTGCACACACCCCCTTCACACTGCCTCAATTAGAACCATGTGCCAATGACATTCAGTGGGGGCTTGTTTATGCTTGGGAGTAAATATTGGGCTGATGTTGCACTGTTGACATCTCAAGACAGAGACATGCTATGTAAATAGTCAAGTAACTGAAAAGAACTATAAACATGAAGTCTTGAGTTAGTCCAAAAAAGGAATTTGTCCCAGGTCCTCAGAATCACTGTCTAGGAAGCAGCCCAAAGGCCGGGGAACGGGTAGGATCCGCCAAGAGACCAGATGCCATGGCATCGTCCAACTGGCCCCTCTCACCCTGCAGGGGGCTGGGGACGAAGAGGCTGCTGCTGCAGGGTAGACACCCCAGAACTCGGTCAGGCCTCATGCCTCACGCAGCACCCATCTAAGTAGGGCTGTTTGGGGCGATCTGTTGTTTCCCTAGGAGTTTTCTGGCTGCTTTTGAATACATGGTTATGTCAGAAAATTGTGTATGTCTGTTAGGAGGGTTCAGGGAGCTGCTCTTTGGAGCTGCAGGACCAGCAGACACAAAAACCAGAAAGCACACTGCTCCTTCGGCCTCCAGCCAAGCAAAGCTTGGCTTGAATCACCTCCTCTAGGGTTTCTATGTTTCTGCTGCTACAGACAGAACAATTAACAGAGCCCCTTGCCCCTCAAATGGTGAAGCAAGTGCTGGAAGTTTCCAGAAAAAATGCAGAAAAACATTGACTCCATTGGCTTGGAAGTGAGTGTGGGGCTGCTGGGCGTCCAGCTTAGCCCATCATTAATCATTTCCCAGCACCCTCGGGGTGGGCTCAGCTGGCAACAAAAACAGAGATTTGCCCCGTGCTTCTCAAAGCTTTCCCCAAGGCACCCATGCATGCTCACATGAGCAGGTGCATATGTCTGAAGGAGGCCCACTTAACCTTGGGACGTGCTAATTTCCCGAGTATAGAGGGACTTTGGGTCCTGGCAGTAATGGAATAGGTAGGACCGGCTATGAAGTACTATAGCAGGCTGAAGGTGCTCGTGCGTTTCCTGGCACGTGTATGAAGACTTACAGATTTAGACCATGTATCTCTTAAGCAAAGGAACTACAGGTGCTCCTTGACTTATAGTATTTTAAGTCAGAAATGCATTTAATACCCCAATAAACCCATCATAAAGTCAAAAAACTGTTAAGTTGAGGTGTGGTAATTTGGGGATCATTTGTACTTGTTAGATCATCAAATTCAGAGTCACTATCTTTAGTTTAGTGTTATCTTTATCTTTAGTCTTTAGTTTTTATATTTTATCTTTAGCCATTATCTTTAGTTGAAGTCATTATCTTTACTCAAGGGGATGACAAAAACCTTGCTAAATTTCGTTTTTCACTTCCTCATTCCTAATTGACATTCTATTAGAAAATGTTAGCTGGGAAGACCTGTTCTTTATTTACTGACTTGCATTTATTGAGAACTGCTGGGAATAATACTGTGCCTCTAGGGCATTTAGAAGATGACATGCTTTTTTCTGGTTCTCGCAAATTACTTTCGGTGACTTCTTCTTATGGGTTGCTTATTTTGAGTTTTTATTTTTAGAGAACGAATATTTTTTCCGTTCTTGATGAGCTAATCAGGCAGTCGCTATGCTACATGAGTTAAGAGTCCTAAACTTACTTCCCAAGTCCCTAGTCCTGACACTTACAAGACATCTGATCGAGAGCTACGTGTTCAACTTCATCAAGCCTTGCCTACTTTCCTCAGCGGTAAAATTGACCTTAAAATCCCATAGTTCAAAAGACTATAAAAGTTAGATAAGTGAACATAACTGCATGTGTTTTATGAATTCAAAGACCTCATAATCATTTAAAATATTATTAAATTCTGTTTTATCTGTTTCTTTCAAAAATTAACAAAGTGTTAAAAATTGAAAATTGAATTTTCAAAAAATTTCTCAAAAATCTTTGAGAAAAATTGAGACGGGACAAAGCCTTGTTCCCCCTTAGTGTAAGTCCTGAGTACCGAGCTATGTGGCCCACAGGCTAGAGTCCTGAATTCACTTGGGGGAAAACAGAAGAAAAGCTGTCATGATGTTTCAGGGTTGGAAGAGGTCTGAGAATCCCATTGATCTCTTAGGCAGAGACGAAGACACTATGGCTAAAGCCAGAAAATGACCTTCCCAGGCCCGGCGCGGTGGCTCACACCTATAATCCCAGCACTTTGGGAGGCTGAGACAGGCGGATCACCTGAGGTCAGGAACTCGAGACCAGCCTGGCCAACATGGTGAAACCCGTCTCTACTAAAATACAAAAATTAGCTGAGCATGGTGGTGCAGGCCTGTAGTTCCAGCTACTTGGGAGGCTGATGCAGGAGAATCACTTGAACCTCAGAGGCGGAGGTAGCAGTGAGCCAAGATCACACCACTGCACTCCAGCCTGGTGACAGAGGGAGATTCCGTCCCCCCACCCCCAAAAAAAGAAACAATATTAGTTTGGCAGAGCCACCACTAGACTATAGGGCACATTTGTGCAAACTGTAATAGTAAATAGCACCCCTTTCTAAAGACTCTTTACTTCCATCTGTCAGAAAAATTTCAGAAAACCCTGATTTTATGAGAACAAGACACTCTACTGCCATCTGTTGGAAAACAGTTATAGTAAACTTACACGTCTGGTATCTGTGACGTGAGTGGTACCCATCTCCCAGCCCCTTAAATGCAGTGTAGCACCTGCACTACCGTACCCACAGCTCCCTAGCCATGAGAGTGCATTATGTTTTAAGAAATGATCTTCGGACTCTTAAAAAAAGGAAGGCGTACATCAGTGGTAACTCTGACCTCCCATCCAAGAAATTATGCATGGGCGGCCGGGCGCGGTGGCTCAAGCCTATAATCCCAGCACTTTGGGAGGCCGAGACGGGCGGATCACGAGGTCAGGAGATCAAGACCATCCTGGCTAACACAGCGAAACCCCGTCTCTACTTAAAAAAAAAAAAAAGAAAGAAAGAAAGAAATTATGCATGGGCTGTGTTAGGAACAGGACTGGAGACCCTGCAGTGTTAGAGTGGGGCATAGAGCTTGCAAGGCTGTTTCAGTCATGGGTGGGTGGGGGTGATTTTCAGGCCTGATGCTGACACCACTCCACTGAGAGAAAGAAGCTTGCTTCTGGGCGCTTGCAAGAGATGACAGTGCCTTCACCTTGTTGTTAGCAAGAATGGCATACATAAAAACTTGAGCACATGAAAGCCACGTGTAAGAGTGAGTCAGGTGCTCTAAATCCTTTCCAGATTGTTTACACACTGTCTATATCAAATCCTTACACTAACATAGTTATGAGAAAGTGAGCCAGCTTTTGTTCTTAGAGATGAACAAGAAAAGTCTGGTTCAGGCCGGGCGCGGTGGCTCATGCCTGTAATCCCAGCGCTTTGGGAGGCTGAGGTGGACGAATCACTTGATGTCAGGAGCTTGAGACCAGCCTGGCCAACAAGATGAAACCCTGTCTCTACTAAAAATGCAAAAATTAGCTGGGCAGGGTGGTACACACCTGCAGTCTCAGCTACTCGAGAGGCTAAGGCAGGAGAATCACTTGAACCTGGGAGGCAGAGGTTGCAGTGAGCTGAGATGGCACCATTGCACTCCAGCCTGGGTGACAAAGTGAGACTCTGTCTCAAAAAAAAAAAAAAAATGAAAAGTCCAGTTCAGCAAGACACACTGACTGATGCTCTTTAAATCTAGAGCCCTATCAGCTGTCTGATTCATTAAGTCAGCAAAAAAAATAATGAGTCTTTACCAGTTAACTTATGCTACATGACAAACCACCCCAGTATTCAGCGGCTTAAAAGCAATATCCATCTATGCGGGTCACAATTCTGTGGGTTGGCAATTTGGACTGAGCTCAGTGGGGCAGTTGGAGCTCAGCAGGACTTACATGTGCCTCTGCAGGCAGCTGGGAGTTGGCTAGTCTGGGAGGGCTTCAAAAAAACTGATCTCTTAGCAGGCTAGACATAGGCATTTGTATGGAAGCAGGGCAGGGTTCTGAGAAAGTAATTGGGAGTGTGCAAGGCCCCTTAGGGACTAAGTGTGTAAAAGAAACAGCATCTCCTCCATCTCATCCAATTGTCAAAGCTAGTCTCAGCAGAGAATCAAGGCTGGAATAATAGACTCCACCTCACGATGGGAAGAGCTGGAGAGTCACATGGTAAAGGGTGTGGAGGCATCCTTGCAGTTTATCACCGGTACCGAGGACAGGTGAGATGCTGAGTGCTGGGGATTGAAAGCACAAAGCCTGCCTTCAAGGAGCCCTAAGACAAATGCAGGATATAATAAGGAGACAGACTATTAAGATTCTGCTTGATATACAAAAAACTAGCCGGGCGAGGTGGCGGGCACCTGTAGTCCCAGCTACTTGGGAGGCTGAGGCAGGAGAATGGTATAAACCCAGGAGGCAGAGTTTGCAGTGAGCTGAGATCTGGCCACTGCACTCCAGCCTGGGTGACAGAGCGAGACTCCGTCTCAAAAAAAAAAGAAAAAAAGATTCTGCTTGATAGTGCCATGGTAGGGAAGTGGGAGTGGGACTTCTCTGGAATTACAACTGAGTGACCTGGGATTATTGACACACTGCAATATCAGCAGCCAAAGGTATGTGCTAAAGAATCTTATTTCCCTGTTATGTCCAGCCACAGTTTCATGATTACATTCTCCTTCATGGCATGTGACCAGCCACATGTGGTCATGTTTTCTTGGCCAACCACATCTTTATCACAAAAGAATGACATTTCAGGCAGTAGCTTCTTATATTTCCATTCCATCTTGGTCCGTTTTTCTGGCCTTCTGTGGGTGTGCTATGGGGATGACGACTACGACTTTTTCTTAATTATCCAGAAAATTCTAGCCAAGCAACTTTTCCACATCTCTTGCAGAGAGGAGAAGGTGGAAGAGGTTTGAGGAGAGAAAAGTATATGTGTGGGGGCGTCAGAACGTGGCATTCTGATGAATGTGGTCTTATGCTGGGAAGAAACCTCCAGGGCTGAAATCACCGGAAACTCAATGTCTGTTTACAAAACTGGTCTTGAGGATTGAAGCTCAGAACACAAGACTCTTGCCAGTTGTTCTAAGAAAGCTTCTATTCTTTCCCAGTCATTCAAACTGCACCACCTTATCAGCTCCACTCACAGTGAATGCTTAGGATCTCCTTGACAACGTGGGTGAAGATACCCGGTGGCTCCCTTGACAGTTCTTGTCTTTGGCTTAGCCAGTAAGCCCCCTTTAGGGAGGTAGAAAGATGGTGGTGGCAACAGACAGTTCCTGAGCTCCACCTGCCTTCCCTTCCTGGGGGAGCTTGTGACCATCAGGGTGGCTGTGATGCTTCCCTAGATGTTTGGCTCATAGTGAAGAAGCCTGAGGACAAGTACACAGACAACAAAGACATTTGATGTGCCCGTGACAGCTGGGTTTGCTTCATGATTTGTGTAGGACATGTCTTGTATGTGCGTGCACTGTTGGCAGCAGACTGCAGAGCGAGTCTTGAGGGTTTTCAAATATGACTTGGGAATTGCAAGCTGTTGATACCATGGTACCACAAACCTGCAGTGTGGCAGGCCCGCCAGCACCAGGTCAAGTGTGTGTGTCTGTTTCATTTCCTCTATTCAAGGGGATTGAAACAATGATTTGAGGGCAAGTCATTTATTTGGAAGGTGATCTCAGGAAAAACTGTTGGAGAAGGAAGCCAATAAAAGATGTGTCATCAAGCTGGTTACCTCTGCAGGCAAGCTCCATGGGGAAAGTGGTAGAACATGCACCTCAGGGTTATTCCACCCAAGGAGAGAGGGAGCTGGGGTATTTGTACACCCAATACAGTCAGCCATGTTTAAGGGGAGATGCAGAGAGGAATGTCTGACCAATGAGCCCACCAATGTTAGTGAGCCAAGGATGAGAGATGCCGAGTCTCTAAGAGCATGGGAGGAAAGGTAAGCTTTGGGCTAGAAACATTGCTTAACTGTTTGGTGGTGATGACTATGAGAAAAACTAGAAACTTGTCTTACCATATGTGAAAAGTTGTAAGACCTAATGCAACATCAAAGGGCAGAGTCTTTTCAGAACTAAGCTAGAGGAAATTGCCATCCTGGGTCGGGATGAAACGCTTGTTCTAGGTGAGAATGTGCTGCTGACTGTGGTGCACAGACAACACAAATTCCACAGGTTTGAGAGAAAGATGTAAATGACAGCAAGGTAGAATGCAGACCTGCAGATGCTTTAAACAGCCTCTCATGTGAGAGCAGTATTTATTAAATTATTCCACAGATGGCCAAGATCTCTCAAGATACTAGGTTTATCAAAAGCCAAATAAGCTTGGGAAATGTCAGGTCCCTGTTTTTTTCCCCACCGGAATTAATGGTAATGGATCCTTTACTTTCCACTGTACATTAAGACTCTCTCTAAAAAAAAAAAGAAAAAAAGCCACATTTCCCAAACTTATTTGACCATTAAATCTTTTTTTTTTTTTTTTTTGAGATGGAGTCTCACTCTGTCGTCCAGGCTGGAGTGCAGTGATGGCACGATCTCGGCTCGCTGCAACCTCCACCTCCTGGGCTCAAGCAATTCTCATGCCTCAGCCTCCTAAGTAGCTGGGATTACAGGCACACACCACCATGTCCAACTAATTTTTGTATTTTTAGTAGAGACGTATTTTCCTCATGTTGGCCAGGCTGCTCTCAAACTCCTGACCTCAAGTGATCTGCCTGTCGCAGCCTACCAAAGTGCTGGGATTACAGGTGTGAGCCACTGCGCCCAGCCACAAAACCTTTTTTTACTCCCAAACACCTTTGAACAGCTCTCAGTAACTATTATTCCCCAGCACACAGTCTGGAAAACACTATACCAGATGCATTTTACAAGGAACAAACAGCTTACCTAATGTCACCTGCAGGAAGTCCGTGCGTTTTGAAAAATGTCTCCACAGGATGTTTTTCTTGCCAGTGTTTTCTCGAATCTGAGGGGTCCTCCAGGCCTCCCCAGCCCTATGAGTACAGGTCACACCTACCCAGGGACAGGCTGCCTTGGGGTCACAGTGGCTGATTCTTCAGCACTTCTAACTCAGCTTCTCCTCTTTCCTTCTGCCTTTCAGATGGGCTTCTTTCGCCGAAGGTACAAAGAAATTATTGAAGCTGAGAAGAACCGGAAAGAGAATGAAGACAGTTGGGACTGGGTCCAGAAAAACCAGTGAGCTGCCACACCAGTCACGTGACCTGATCACTAGCCTGTCATCCTTGATCTTTGTATCTTCCATATTTGGAAGAAAAAAATCTTCTCCAGATTTTTCGGAGGCCCCACTGATGCTGTTCTCTTCTTCATTCTATCAAGCCCAGGTGCCAGCCTGAGGCAGCCACTTCGGCCAGGTCACACGACCGGGGCCAGCACCACTTCCTTTAAAGATGAACTCTGAACTTTGGAGAGTGAGCTTCCAAGCCGAGCAATATTTATGGATGCAACATGCATGGTCAACCCTCAGGGGAAAACTGTTACCTAAAGTATTTTTTATAAATATAAGCCTTTTATACTGATTATGTCTTTATATTTGTATCGATGTTTTATTATTTCTATTAAATAGTTATATAATTCACTCAAGCACTGATATCTGGCCTAAAATCTTGGAAGTATGTGTCCATGAATACAAATTTTAAAGGATGAAACTCTTACTGTACTTTGGAACTTGCTGTTTAAAAAGACTTACAGATGAAATAAGTTGAAGAAACCTCACGTAATGAATCCACCAGGCTGGCAGTGGTGCATATAAACTGTGGACGTGGCAAGACCCCTAAGAACATTTCACATCTTTATTGCCTCGATGAAGTGTGGAGTCACGTGCTAACGCGTGCTAAAGAACTGTAAGTGTCTTTTCATATGTACTTTTCATTGGAAGATTCCCAACAAGAATTTGGATGGAAAACCTGATCCCTAGCAAGAAATCTGCTCTGTATCACCTTTATATAGCAGACATGTCACCCTCCTTCTACAAAGATGATGGATGAAAGCTTGGAGCAATGCCATGTGGTCATCTGGTAAACCTCAGAATGGTGTCTCATCCTGGACGTCCTGCATCAGAGTTCACACGCCACAAGGACTAAATCATTGTCCCCTAAGCAAAGAATTGGGTCTGAATGCTCTGAGGGATTGCCTTTTTTTGGTAATTTTCGTTGAGAGATCCTCATTTCCGCTACCACCCTGGCTGTCCCAGCTAGTGGTGATTACAGATTCCTTCCCAGAGAGGACCATTTAACCATTTTTTAAAAAATGTCTTAGGTTGGGTTTCCAAGAAGCAGTCCCTGAAACAAGGATTTGTGTGCAAGTAACTTATTAAGGAAGTATTCCCAGGGGATACCAGTAAGGGAGTGGGGGAAGCAGGACAAGGAAGGAGAGAAAGCCAGGCAAAGGTTTGTCATTTCAGGGAGAGCTCCATGGAGTTTAGCCTCAGCCTGATCAGGGGAACTCTGGAGGGAAAGTTAGGCCTCAGAGGTGTCCCAACCTGAATCAAGGGGCTGGCTGCACCCAGAGGAGGTGTAAACATTCTGTTCTCAGTTCCTACTGGCATAATGGCTCCAGTAGCTCAGGGCAGTCCTCTAAAGGAAAACCACAGGTGCATCCTCAGCCAGGGGAAACACAGGTAAATGATGCAAAAGAAATGATGCAAAGGAATCTGAGCAGAGCACGGCCCCTCCCCACCCCCTGCATGTGTGAGAGCTGAGTTATGGCCTTCAGTATCCAAGCTCTCTGTTTGACAGTAGATATATTGTCAGATGTACTGTACTGCCTAGTTTTGAGTGCAGTGTGATTTTCTGAAAGGGCAGTAAGGTGATGGATGTAGCATACTCAGCACTGACCTGGCCCAGAGTGATCACACAATAACTGTTAGCAACTATGGCTGCTGTTCCTACTGATAGATAACCGTCTAATAAGACAGGAAACATGGGGCTAAGAGCAGGGTCTAACAGAGTCTTAATGGCTTATTACAGCCTGCCAAAGTGCCAGCTACATACACATGGCATCCAGTGGGGATGAAACAATCTGTAAAACCAAGGATCTCTCTTATAGCACCTTTTTTAACTGGAAGCTAACATGTTGGGAGTCTGTGAACATTGTCAAAAGGACACCCAACTAAACTTCTGGGAAGATAGATTTTTAATACACATACTTGGCTAATACTCACAAACATATCTAAAGTTTTGGCAAAATTATGAGGGTGATGGGTGGGTACTAACCTGGCATGGAGCAGGTGTGTCTTTTGGTCTCTTCTTCTTATGCGGTTGACTCTGCTGCAGGGAGGTTACAAATGTAACCTCATGCTTCTCTTCCCGGTGAACATGGGAATAGACCAAAATAACCAAGGGTCAATGGCATGAACCAAGCTGATCCTAGAAATCAGGGATGTTGCATCCAACTGTGGGATGAAGGCACAGAGGTAGCTACAGGGAGCAGGATGAGGCAAAGAAACCAACTCTCACTCAGAGTTTCCCTTACGAGTTTTATCAAAAGCAATAAGAAAAGCAGTCTTGAGTGGGTTTTAGTCACTTATTAACAGCCATTTATGAGGCCCCTGCTGTGTGTCAGGCACTGCGCAAGGTGCTGGAGGTTCCCCCAGAGAACACTTCAGGGACATTTTGCCTCAGGGTGGCAAAATGCAATGGTGTGTGAAACGTGGACTTTTTGAATGGGATGCCATTTGCAGCTTTCCTTTGATGGACTCTTGTTCATCATGCCATGTTTTCTTTAATGAAGCATTTAGGATTCTTAGGTGATATTCCTGGAACAGCACCATCAACAGCTTTGGCTACATGCACTTAGAGCAACTAAGTTGTCTCCTGCCAGGGGTGTAGGTGTGTTGGTGACAGTGTAGAAGGGTGACTCACAGGCCCATGTTCTGCCCGCCAGCAAAGCCCCACTTGAGAAGGGCAAACTCCTGTGAGCAGTCTCAGAGCTAGGACCTATTTGCTTCTGCTTGATTCTGCATGCGTGGACCCACATGAGGAGCTGTATACCCAGGAGGTCACTAAGACTTTATAAAGGCAGGTTTTAAGAAAACCAGCCTTGGCGTCACCATGAGCAGATACCGAAAGCCTCCCCGGGAAACTGTCTGGGAAAGGATGATGCCTCTGCTGGTCTGATCATGCTTGGTAGCAGGTGGGGCTATCGGGACTGGGGAGTTGACCATTTTGCGCAGTGATAGAGAAGTTAAGCATATCATCAGCGCTCTCTCAATTTGGGCAGTTCACAAGCTCCTTCCCAGCTCAGAAGCCCTCTCTGTGCTCTCAGGGGAAGCAGACGGGGTGGATCGCTGTGTCTGTGTTACCCCTCCAGAATATTATTTGAAAATCCTACAGTATGTTCTGCTTTCACCCCTTCCTGCTTCCAGGGGTTCACTGTGGAATCCTATAAGATATTCTCCTGAGCAGTATTATTTCAGTTTCCTTCAGCTTTTAGTTGAATCTTCAATGTGGTTTTAACCAACTGTTCAGAGAACTGAAATGCTTTTTGAATATGACAAAGGACCTTTGTAAAAATTGAGTAAAACAGTGCCCCTTTTGTAAAAAAAAGTTTTGCTCATGCTCAATTTACATAGGACCCAGGAGAGTTTGGAACATCCCCCACGTGAGCTGTAGAGCTGTCACAAAGAAGAGGCCATGAAGTTTAGAAACAAGGGGACACTAGCAGGAGGGGCAGGGTCCACTGGCTTAGTGGCAGCTGGCAGGCATCCATTCCGAATCACTTGGCACTGAGGTTTCCTCTGGCAGTTCTTCAGGAAACCTCTGTCTGCATCGTGGGTACTCAGAGGTATGGCAGACTTTGTAGAAGATCCAATAGGAAGTCCTCCTCCACCAAATCATGTAGCTACTGCCCTTGAGCCAAACGCAATGAGGTTTAAAACAAAATCCAACAGCACTCCTGGGAACATCCCGTTTTCCATGCGGAAGCATAGCAGATCCCCAAACGATCCGCGTGCTGTATGCTACCTGTTGAACCCTAGCATGGTGGCTTTTTGAAAGGTTATGACTTATTTTTGGGTAAGGCATTGTGGCCAGGTGCTTGCAGTTATGTCTGGGTTACGTGTGAAACGTACATCTGGTGAACTGTATAATTGGCTCAAACTTCTCAACATTTAGAGGTGCTGGAAAGGATTGTCACTTGGAGCCTTCAGTAGACAAAAGGCAGAAAGTGAGCATCATTTCAGAAATGCTTTAGTATGCACACTTTTAGTTGATATTTTGATATGTATAGAGTAATAATATACACAGTGGAGAATATTTTCTGAAACACAGAATGGCTGAAGGGAGAACACAGAGCCAGTAGGGCCAAAATGAAACTTCTGGGATGTCTTCTGAATTTTCAGCACATGGGGGGAATAAGTGAACAAATTTCCCAACATGGTGCAGTGCTTTATAGCACAATGATCTAGGTTTCAGACTGTGTTAAGGTTTTTTTTGTTGGTGGTGTTGTTTTAATTCTAATGTGCACGGTGTGACTGGCAGAGTGAGTTTAAAAGCTTTACGAGTGATGAATTGCATGGCAGGCACCCACGCTATCTGCACTTCCAGAACTTTACTGATGCATCCATGTACATTTCCACTGAGGAATTTTGGTGGGTGGGGGGAGGGTGTACTGCCTCACAATGTCACGTGTATTAAAGTCTAAGCAATCACTTCTGATTCACTTGCACTGTTTGGGAAATGTCAGGTTTACAAAAACATACATGTTTGGAATAAAAAATGGCTGCAAATGAGTCAGGAGTTGAGTCTGTAATTTATTTGCTAATGAGAACTTTTTAAAGTGTTGAAGCTAGGGTTTCAATGTATTACAACATGAGCGTTAAAAACAACATCGAGGTCATCTAATTCACACGAAGAGCCCATCTGATGTGACTGAACTGTCCGAAGTCCTTGGCCTCCACACCAGAGGTACCACTTTCTCTCTGTATCACCCTGACTCCCCTGGCCCAGGGCTACACCTGCGTTCTTGATCTTGAGATAAATGTGCCCAAATTAAATGGCATGGATTCCTTATTATCAGTACACTTGGGAGTAGTTTGGAGCCATTGGTCTGGCTGCTCTGGCCACACAATTGTGTGAGAAGGAAGTAGGGGAGAATCACTTTTTAGAGAGGTTGGATTTGAGTGGATGGCCAGGCACCCACGTAGACATATCCAGGAGGCACTTCCAAAGTTAGAAATATGGACCCCTGATACAGGTGAGCATGAGGGACTTACTAAGCATTTTTCCAGAAGCATTTTGATAACATTCTTACACATTTACAAATATTGTATTCTCTTAGGTTTTCACTCTCCTTCATCTGTCTATTAATAGTTATGTTCCTGTTCATATTCCACATGCTGTTCATTTATGTGGTTTTTTTTCCCTAGACAAGACTGTTACCAGACAGGGGTCCCAATCTAGACACCAAGAGCAAGTTCTTGGATCTTGGGCAATCAAGAATTCTAGGCTAGTCCCTAAACTGAAAGCAAGTTTATTAAGAAAGTAAAGGAATAAAAGAATGGCTATTCCATAGACAAAACAGGACCAGGGTTGCTGGTTGCCCATTTTTATTGTTACTTCTTGATTATATGCCAAATGAGAGGTGGATTATGCATGAGTTTTCAGGGAAAGGAGTGGGCAATTCCTGGAACTGAGGGTTCCCCCCCTTTCTAGACCATATAGAATAACTTCCTGACATTGCCATGGCATCTGCAGACTGTCATGACACTGGTGAGAGTGTCTTTTAACATGATAATGCATTCTAATTAGCATATAATGAGCAGTGAGGGGTACCAGAAGTTACTCTTGTAGCCATGTTGGTTTTGGTGGGTTTTGGCTGCTTTTTTTTTTTTTTTTAATTATTATTATACTTTAAGTTCTAGGGTAGATACATGTGCACAACGTGCAGGTTTGTTACATGTGTATACATGTGCCATGTTGGTGTGCTGCACCCATTAACTCATCATTTACATCAGTTATAACTCCCAATGCCATCCCTCCCCTCTCCCTACTCCCCACAATAGGCCCCGTGTGTAATGTTCCCGTTCCTGTGTCCAGGTGATCTCATTGTTCAATTCCCACCTATGAGTGAGAACATGCGGTGTTTGGTTTTCCGTTCTTGTGATAGTTTGCTGAGAATGATGGTTTCCAGCTGCATCCATGTCCCTACAAAGGACGCGAACTCATCCTTTTTTATGGCTGCATAGTATTCCATGGTGTATATTTGCCGCATTTTCTTAATCCAGTCTATCACTGATGGACATTTGGGTTGACTCCAAGTCTTTGCTATTGTGAATAGTGCCACAATAAACATACGGGTGCATGTGTCTTCATAGCAGCATGATTTATAATCCTTTGGGTATACACCCACTAATGGAATGGCTGGGTCAAATGGTATTTCTAGTTCTAGATCCTTGAGAAATCGCCACACTGTTTTCCACAATGGTTGAACTAGTTTACAGTCCCACCAGCAGTGTAAAAGTGTTCCTATTTCTCCACATCCTCTCCAGCACCTGTTGTTTCCTGATTTTTTAATGATTTTGGCTGACTTCTTTATAACAGTCTGTTTTATCAACAAGGTCTTTATGACCTGTATCTTGTGCAGACCTCCTATCTCATCCTGTGACTTAGAATGCCTAACCTCCTGGGAATGCAGCCCAGTGGCTCTCAGCCTTATTTTACCCAGCCCCTATTCAAGATGGAGTTGGTCTGGTTTAAACGCCTCTGGCAAGACCAGTAAAGATCTATGTATTTTCTTGGTCTTTTTCAAGAGTAAGCCTTTGGCTGTACCAATCAAATCTACTGGTTTTTGCTTTCTCTTTCATTACTGCTTTTAGATTTATTAAAAGTTCTTCTACTGCCTTGATGGTTAAAATTCATACACATAGACACCACATAGTATAAAAGAGTTATGAAAAAATACACACCAATGGGTTAAGAATGATTGTCTTTAAGTAAGTGAGATTGGCAGGCTTTTACTTTGTTTTATTTTGTTTTTATTTGTCTGAATATCCGTTCTCTACAGTGAGCATCTCTTTTGCAACAATGAAACATGCACAAATTACTTGAAAATAAAATTATATCTGGGAGACTATAAATTGGTTAGCCAAAAGAGATGCCAAATTGTAGGTCTGCAAAGAGATGTGTTGGGGCAAAGAGCATTGATGAGCCTGACACTTATGACAATGGTCCAGTGAGTAATTTCAAGCATTTAATTCCAGTGCTTCCTGGCTTAACAAAACTGCCACCATTACTAATGCTCATTAAATAGGTTTCTCTGAGGTTGCCCAGCCTGTTTTCCTAAGCCAGGAAATGGACTCGACAAACTCAAAAGAATCAAAAGATACAAACTTAAGAGGAAGAAAAATCACTAATTAGTAAAGTCTGCTTCCTATTCAATCAGGAGTTTTACAGCTCACCAGATTACCTCTCATCCGTAAAGTCTGTCTGGTCATAAGGTTACTGTTTAGTAATAGAAGTAATGTAAGTGCTTACTTAGAGTTCAGGCTGCACAATCAGACCGATTGGCAGCTATCCATCATCCAAACCACCAGTCCCTAAGATCATGTCCCTTCACTCTATGTATATATGCAACTAAAGTGTATATAATGATATATTGCTATCCCTGAGCTGAACTCTTAAGGCTGCCTGCTGCCAAATCTCTGCTTTGCTTCAAAGTCCAAATTATTTCATATTTTATTTTAAATCAATTTTTTTAATTCTAAAAATTAAACCTCCATGAAGGTATAACTACTATCCTTTGAAGGCAACAAGTTGGTATTTTAAAAAGTTGGCATTTGAAAAAAACTCCAGGAAATGTTTCTTCTAGAAGGTGACTGATTAGGAAAAAATGAAATTATCTCCAATTCCACATCTACTCTAACCCCACCTTATCAGGAGAATATATGGCTTCATATAATAGAAAACTCCGAAATAATAAGGCCTTAAACACGATAAAAGTGTGCTTCTCTCTCCCAAAAAAAGAAGCTCTGGTACAGCAGCTCCATGGGCATCAGGAATCCAGCTCCTGTCTTTCTCAGCACCCTCAAGGTTGCATCATGGTCCCAGATGACTACCAGGGAAACAGCTATCATGTCCACATTCCAAACCAAAAATAGAAGAGGGCCAGGCGCAGTGGCTCAAGCCTGTAATCCCAGCACTTTGGGAGGCCGAGACGGGCGGATCACGAGGTCAGGAGATCGAGACCATCCTGGCTAACACGGTGAAACCCCGTCTCCTAAAAAATACAAAAAACTAGCCGGGCGTGGTGGCGGGCGCCTGTAGTCCCAGCTACTCGGGAGGCTGAGGCAGGAGAATGGTGTGAACCCGGGAGGCGGAGCTTGCAATGAGCTGAGATCCGGTCACTGCACTCCAGCCTGGGTGACAGAGCGAGACTCTGTCTCAAAAAAAAAAAAAAAAAGAAGAGGACAGAATGACATATGCCCCTCCCTTTTAACTATCCTTCCTAGAAGTTCCACCTAACGCTGGCCAGAAATTAATTATGTAGATATACCCACCCACTAAGGAGGCTTGGGAATGCATTATAAAGGAGTAAGAGGAGAGTAAATGTTGGAGACAACTACCAGTTGCCACACCCTCCATTGAGAATATACTCCGACTTTATAGCCACCTTGAGCTCTAAACTTGTACGCTTCAAATCTTAAGTCCGGCTGGATTTAAGTAAGAGGCAAACTTTTATTTGGGCTGGAGTCAGGGATGGGGTGGATGCATGGAGTTTGTTAATCATATTCATGTCCATACAAAGCCCTTTCTTCTTTTATATGACGTTTCTCCTTTGTGTCCCCCAACCTCACTCACATTCCCCTCTCTCCCAGAGGAACCAAGTCTAATAAATACATGTCCTTAAACATGGATGTACATCATATTATTTTTTGTGTTTCACTTAAATGGTATTGAGCACACACTGTTTTATTTTTCCAAGTTGTATTGATGTTGCTGTGTTTACATTTGGTTCATTGTTTCTGGCTGCAGCATTACATTCTACATTATGTTTTCAGCACATTTCACTTCTCTAGCCCCTCTGAAGGAAGCTTTTGCTGCTTTCACTGCCTGCTGCAGTGAACATTCGCATGGCCCTTTATGGGCAGAGCTAGAATCTCATGGTATCTATCATGTATATTACATCTGAAGGTGTTTGATTACGTTCTCATTTTGCTGCTAAATTCTCTCTAAAATGACCACAGACTGGACACTCCCAGCAACAGTGTATATTCCCACATCCTTGCCCAAAATGGAATTATCTGACCTAAAATGTTAGACTTACTTATCTTTTCCTGATGAAACTGAACATTCTATCATTATGCATTGATCCTTTTTTTATCTCTAGTAATACTTTCTTGTCTTAAAGTCTATTTTGATTAGTATTTGCACAACATATCTTTTTCCGTCCTTTTATTCTAATCTTTCTATATCCATGTGCTTTGGATGTGTCATTTGTAAACATCATACAGCTGAATGTTAAAAATCCATTCTAACACAATCTTTATCATTTTACTGGAACATTTATTTTATTTACATTTATTGCTATTAAAGAAATAATTGGATTTATTTCTATCATCTTTTGTGTTTTGTCCACCTTTTTATGTTTTTCTCTCCTTTCTTTTCTTCGTTTTCACATTCCATTCTTCTCCTCCATTATTCACTTTTCTTTTATTCTTTATGTAGATAACAGATACTTTAAAACTTTAAGCCTTACAATAGCCAGGCACAGTGGCTCATGCCTGTAATTCCAGCACTTTGGGAGGCCGAGGTGGGAGGATTACTTGAGCCCAGGGGTTCAAGACCAGCCTGAGCAACACAAAGAGACCTCCATCTCTACAAAAATATTTTAGCTGGGTGTGGTGGTGCATACCCGTAGTTCCAGCTAGTTGGGAGGCTGAAGTGGGAGGATTGCTTGAGCCCAGGAGGTCGAGGCTGCAGTGAGCTGTGGTTGTACCACTGTACTCTATCTAGCCTAAGCAAGAGTGAGACCCTGTCTCAAAAAAAAAGGACTTACAATATCTTACTTATTTAACATATCACAATCTAGAGTTAGTCACTAGCCACTATCTTTTAATGTATTTTAATTTTATATTTTAACCACATAAGTCATTGTTTATACTGTTTTCTTTAATGAATGCTAGTCTAGATTTGCCCCTATATTTGCCACCTTCTTGGTTCTTAATTGCTTCTTGCATCTCAGATATTTTCTCGTGGGATCATTTTCCTTGTGCCTAGTACATCCTTTAGAATTTCCTGTAGTAAGAATCTGCTGATGGCAAATGTTTCCGTTTTGTTTTATCTGAAGCTGTCTTTAATTGCCCATATTCTTGACTCTTTGCTGGTACAGAATTCTAGATCAGCAGTTACTTTCTCTCAGTGGATGAATATAACATTTCATTTTCCTCTAGTTCCTGTTGTTGTTATAAAGAAGTCAGCAGTCAGCCCATTTGTCACTCCTTTAAAGGAGTCCTGTCTTTTCTCTTAGGTTTCTGTGAAGATTTTCTCTTTGTTTTTGTGTGCTGCAGTTTTCCTCTGAAGAGTCATATGGCATTTATTCTTACTTTTTCTGCTTGCAATTTGCTGTACATCTGTGGTTTGATGTCTTTCATCAGTTCTCTTCGTATGTTTAAATATTATCTCTGCTCCATTCTCTTTCCTCTCGTTTTATCCTTGCCTCTGTCTACCACTCCTATTTCCATCCCATCATCCCTCTGTGCAGCATTCTGGACTATCTCTTCTAGCCTATTTCTGTATTCACTATCTTTTCAACTGTGTCAAATCTGCTTTGAGACTTGTTTATTAAGATTTGGGTTTCAATTATTATATTCTTATATCCAAAGGCTTTTAGTTCTCCCTCAAATATGATGGGCACTTCTCTGTATTTTCTTATTGCATATAATTTCAAGTTTATTTCTTTAAACATAAAAATCATAGTTTCCATTTTGTTTCTGATAAGTGCAGTGAAGCTTTTATGGCTGTTTCTGCTTTCTAGCCTTTTTTCCCCTGACGAGCGTCACTCTTGGTGCTTGGTTTCCTTGTGCAACTAGTGGTTTGTTGGTTTGTTTATTGTTAGCTCCTTATTTTCCTTGGAAAATTACTTGTGGTAATTCTTTGAGGCCCAGGATGAAATATGTTCCTATAGAGAGCCTTTGCTTTCACCTCTGCCAGGCACCAGTCTGGGGCCATACCTTGAGGTTTTATGGACCACCCAAATAACACAAATTTGAACAACACAGCCATGTGAAGGCCAGCTTGTGGTTGCCACTTCTCAGCAATAGTTTTTCCATCACCATCCCTGTCGACTCCTGTGATCTGCTCTGCACCATGGCAACCTTCTTCAAAGCTTTCCTTGGTCCTCCAGGAGTACTAGTAGGAATGGTGTTTCTGCATGTGGTTGAATCTTATGTTGAGGTTGTAGCCCTTGGATATCCTGCTTTATGGGTCCAGAACCCTTTGAGGCCATGAAAACCAAACTTCACTTGTTGTAAGACTTGCCACATGCTCAGGACTGAAATGACTGCAGCCCTCCACTTATCTCTGCCTTGCAAACTTCATTCCCACTTTGGCTTGATAATTTCATACTTTTGCTTGTCAGGCCTCTGAGCCCAAGCTAAGCCATCATATCCCCAGTAACGTGCACATATACATTCGGATGGCCTGAAGCAACTGAAGATCCACAGAAATGCAAATAGCCTTAACTGATAACATTCCACCATTGTGATTTGTTTCTACCCCACTCTAACTGATCAATGTTCTTTATAATCTCCCCCACCCTTAAGAAGTTTGTTTGTAATTCTCCCCACCCTTGAGAATGTACTTTGTGAGATCCACCCCTGCCCCCAAAACATTGCTCTTAACTCCACCGCCTATCCCGAAACCTATAAGAATTCATGATAATCCCATCACCTTTGCTGACTCCTTTTTAGGACTCAGCCCACCTGCACCCAGGTGAAATAAACAACCATGTTGCTCACACAAAGCCTGTTTGGTGATCTCTTCACACAGACACGTGAAACATTACTTTTTGATGCATTTAAGAATATGTCATTTACAGTATTTTATTCTCCATTTTTAGTGTTTTGTTATGGTGGTTGTTGGGAGAATTAGTGTACTTTTCTTCCTGGATCAAAAGTCTAGATATCTGCTTTCCACGTATCTAGTCTCCTCATCTCTCTTTCTCTCTTTCTCGCTGTCTCTCTCTCTCTCTCTGTGTATAACATTTTTATTATAAAACTTTTCAAGTGTACAGAAAAGTTGAAAGAATTCTACAATGAACCACCTATATATTCACCATCTAGATTCTACCATTAAATTTTTTCTATATTGGGTTTATCACATATCTACCTATTCAGGCCAGGTGCCGTGACTCACACCTGTAATCCCAGCACTTTGGGAGGCAGATCACCTGAGGCCCGGAGTTTGAGACTAGCCTGGCCAACATGGAGAAACCCCACCTCTACTAAAAATACAAAAATTAGCCAGGTGTGGTGGCGGGCGCCTGTAATCCCAGCTACTTGGGAGGCTGAGGCAGGAGAATTGCTTGAACCGGGAGGTGGAGGCTGCAGTGAGCTGAGATCATGTCATTGCATTCCAGCCTGGGTGACAGAGCAAGACTCCAAGATTTAAAAATATATATATATGTATATATGTATGTCTTTTTTAATATGTATATATATGTGTGTGTGTGTATATATACATATATATATGTATGTATGTATGTCTTTTTTTAAATCTCTGGATAAAGGAATCTCCAGTTCCTGAAATTATTCTTCATGACAGTTTCCATATCCTGCAAAGAGAAGACATAAGGTGACATAAAAGAAGAAAATAGCTATCACCCTATAATGAAAGCTCAACTTTCCCTCCTTGCCGTGAGCTGACAGTATAGAGCTAAATTCAGTAACTAATATCTTTTTTTTTTTTTTTTTTTTTATTGGCAGCCTTGATATCCCGTTGATTCATATCAAGGGTGTGGGCAACTCCTAGGTATTTTTTCAATCTGCTGCTATTTTTAAAAATCTTAAAATACATATATATATAAAATATATACACATATCTATCCATTCATATCTCATTTTTATGGATTTTGAAGTAGGTTACAGATATGAGTACAATTTCACTTGAATGTCAGTTTTTGTATGTTTGAGTTGTTAGTTCAGTTATACTTTTCATTTCTGTAAGTTCTATTTGATCCCTTTATAATATCAACTTGAGCATTTTTTAAATAGTTTTGAGGTAGGAAGTGGGACTCAATTCTGGAGGCAGGGCTCAGACACAAGACCAAATTGAGGAGTAGCTAAAACAAGTCCAGGGTGGATGCAGTTTTCCATAAGACAAACCCACCAGTGTGCCATGTCCGTTTACCATTGCCATGACAAAACCCAGGAGTTACCATCCCTTTTCATGGCAATGACCTGATGACCCAGAAGTTACCACGCTCATCCTAGACATTTCTGCATAAACCACCCCTTAATTTGCATATCATGAAAAGAGAGTATTAATATGAGTGCAGACCTGACTCTGAGCTGCTGCTCTGGACACACTGCCTATGGGGTAGCCCTGCTCTGCAAGGAGCAGTACCTCTGCTGCTGCTATACACTGCTGTGAGATAATCCTTATGACCACCACCACCCCTCCATGTCCCAGAACTTCACTTAAGGGACTCTAGGACACAGGGAATAATGCAGTTGCATATAATCATGATCAGGGCCAAGTAGGAGAGTTCAGGAATGTTTTCTTGGGTGATTCCAGCTAGAATATAGATGCTTGGGTATTGTGTGATTATGGGCTGTCTGTGCTTTCATAACAGCAAGCGCTGGCCCATATCTAGAATCTGAACCTTGGAATTGTCACCTATTCTAGAGCTCACTCACTATGGAAATTTTTCTTCAGCATCCCTGAAATTGCCTTCTTCCAGCCTCTGCTCTAACGATCCCTTAGATGGAGCATTCACCATACTTCCCCACCTAACTGGTCAACACTGCCTGAACCTCGGTGCCCCCTCCATTTCCCTAACCCTCTCAACCAACCACCTGTCCCAAGTCTATCCCTGCCTTTTTTTTTTTAATCAATGTCTGTTTCATCTCGATGACAGCATTCAAAGTATATAAAGTGAGCTGCTATATAACCTACAAGATTTATCTTCCCTGGATAAAGAAATCTCCAGTTCCTGAAATTATTCTTCACGACAGTTTCCATATCCTGCAAAGAGAAGACGTAAGTTGACATAAAAGAAGAAAATAGCTATCACCCTGTAATGAAAGCTCAACTTTCCCTTCTTGCCTTGAGCTGCCAGTATAGAGCTAAATTCAGTAAGTAGTATCTGTATCCATGTTTTTTTTGGCAGCCTTGATATCCCGTTGATTCATATCAAGCATGTGGGCAACTCCTAGGTATTTTTTTAATCTGCTGCTCTTTAAAAAAATCTTCTCATGCCACTTGTTTTAATTCTCAGCAATGTTTCAGGAAAAAACAGACAATATTATAACAAATGCTTGGGAATCTATCACCACCTTTTTATGTTTGCTTCAAGTATTTTGTTGGGCTTTTTAAAGCTTTTTTTGAAAATAATTATAGACTCAATAGGTAGCTGAAAAATAATACAAAGAAGTCCCATGTACCCTTCACCCAGCTTCCCTCAATGGTAATGGCTAGTGTAACTGTAATATAATATAAAAAAAGTGAAATTGATGCACTCTACAGACTTCATTCAGATTTAACCAGTTTTTAAATACATGCACTCACCTGTGTGTATGCGTACATACATGCATGTGGTCTATAGTTTTATGCCATTTGATCACATGTGTAGATTCCCAGAACCACTACCAGAATCAAGATTAATCATCACAAAGGTACTCCCTCATACCAACCCCTCCCCTGCCATTCCTACTCTTTGACAACCATTAATCTATTCTCCATCTCTCTAATTTTGGATATAGAGAATATTACATAAATAGGACTATACAGTATATAGTCTTTTTTCTTTTCATGTGTAGATTCTAGTCACGTGTATTTTTTTCTTTTTTCTTTTTCTTTTTTAAATTTTTATTGATTGATTGATTGGTTGATTGATTGATTGATTTTTGAGAGTGCTCTGTTGCCCAGGCTGGAGTGCAGTGGCATGATCTGGGCTCACTGCAACCTCTGCCTCCCGGGTTCAAGTGATTCTCCTGCCTCAGCTTCCCAGGTCGTTGGGACTACAGGCATGTGCCACCATACCCAGATAAGTTTTGTATTTTTTTAGTAGAGATGGGGTTTCACTATATGTTGGCCAGGCTGGTCTCAAACTCCTGACCTCAGGTGATCCACCCACCTCAACCTCCCAAAGTGCTGGGATTATAGGCATGAGGCACTGCACCCGGCCAGATGTATTTTCTATTCACAGAAATGGTCCCATTTTTCTCTCTGCAGGCAGTTCCTAACTTATATTAATGTATTTGCCTTTTGTACGTGTATGGAAAGCCCTCTTCAGCTATGTGGGAAGAGTGGGAGGAGGGGGATTCCTAATGTCTGCCTCTGCTATTGGGAAAGCAATTGTTGGCATCTCAATTCAAAAACTTTGAATTTATCTTCTCAGAGAAAATATATTTGGTCGGTAGTTTCCACAGTGGTAGCACTGGTGTTCTAGTACTATACTATAGACACATTATGGGTTCAGTAAGCTTCTTAACGGGACCACTGCTACTCATTACATTGTTCTATGAGGAAATACATTCCAAAACCCAGACTGGAAAACATCCTGTTAGTTGGTATTTGTGAATACTGTGTTAAAACTGTTGGCCAAATTTTGCTTTACCAAACATCATGTGGACTTGGGGTAAGTTTTCTCTGACCAGAGTCAGAGAAACAAAAATACTAGAATGTTTTAAATTGTGATAAAAATAGTATAACCCTCCTCCCTTTTATTGAGATAGGGTCTTGCTCTGTTGTCCAGGTTGGAGTGCAGTAGTATGATCACAGCTTACTGCAGCCTTGACCTCCTAGGCTCAGACAGTCCCCACTCCTCAGCCTCCCAAATAGCTGGGACTACAGGAGCATGCCACCACACCCAGCTAATTTTTTTGATTTTTTCTCGAGACAAGGTCTCACTATGTTGCCCAGGCTGGTCTTGAACTCCTGGGCTCAAGCAGTCCTCCTGCCTTGGCCTCCCAATGTGCTGGGATTACAGGCCTGAGCCACCATACCTGGCCATAAAACCTTTTGCTTTTTTCAGCCAGTGTGACTGCCTTGTGATTCATCCAAGTTCCAGATTGTTGCATGTATTAAGAGTTTTCTCCTTTTTATTTCTATAGTATTCCATCATATGGAGGTACCACAGTTTATCTGACCACTCATCCACTGAAGGCCATTTGGGTTGTTTCCAGTTTGGGGCTACTTCACATAATGGTATTATATAATTAGCCTTTGATTCAGGTTTTGTGGTACACAAGTTTTCATTTCTCTATGATAAATGCCAAAAAATGTGATTGCTGAGTTGTATGGTAAGTATATACTTCATTTAATAAGAAACAGCCATATTATTTTCCAGTGACTATAACATATTACATTCCTACCAGCAATGTATAAAAGATCCAGTTTCTCAACAGCATAGATAACATGGTGAAACCCCATCTCCACAAAAAATACAAACATTAGCTGGACATGGTGGCACACACCTGTAGTCCCAGCTACTTGGGAGGCTGAGGTAGGAGGATCACTTGAGCCTAGAAGTCAAGGGTGCAGTGAGCTGAGATTGTGCCACTGCACTCCAGCCTGGGTGGCAAAGTGAGACCCTGTCTAAAAACAAACGAACAAACAAACAACAGCAAAAAAAAAAAAACAAAAACAAAAAACAAAAAAACAAATTCCATTTCTCTATATTCCATCTGTTTTTTTTACCATCAGTTTATTTTACCTAATAGGTGTGATATCTTGTTGTTGGCTTTAATTTGCATTTCCCTAATGGTTAATTATGCCAAATATCTTTTCATGTCCTTATTTGCCATTCATATAATCTCTTTAGAGAAATGTCTCTCCATGTCATTTGTTCACTTTCTAATTAGACTGTTTGATGTTTTACTGTAGAGTTTTGAGAGTTCTTTATATATTCTAGGTACTAGTCTTTGGTTGGATATGTGGTTTGGAAATATTTTCTCTTGGTCTATAACTTGTGTTTTCATTTATCAATTTATCAATGATTTATGGATCTTTTTTTGGGTCAGGTCTAAAAACTCTACTAATCAAAGATCATGAAGATTTTCTCCTACTTTTTTTTCTGAAAGTTTTATAGTTTTACATTTTATATTTACATCTGTGACCCATTTTAAGTTATTTTTTATAAAGTGTGAGGCTTATGGCAAGGTTTTTGTTTGCTTGCTTTTTAAATAAATTTCATTTCTGGAGCAATTTTAGGTTCACTGTAAAATTGAGCAGAAAGTAAAATTCTCAAATACCCCCTACCCGCAACACACACACACACACACACACTCAGCCTCCCCTACTATCAACATCCCCCACCAGAATAGTTCACTTGTTATAATTGATGAACCTACATTGACTTGTCATCATCACCCAAAACCACAGCATACATAAGAGTTTGCTCCCAGTATTACACGTTCTATGGGTTTGGACAAATGTATGACATGTATCCATGATCACATTATTACACAGAATAGTTTCACGGCCCTAAAAATCCTGCCCATTCATTCCTCCCTCCTCCCAATCCCTCGGAAACCACTGATCTTTTTACTGTCTCTATAATTTTGCCTTTTTCAGCATGTCATATAGTTGGAATCATACCATATGTAGCCTTTTCTAATTGGCATCTTTCACTTAGTAATATGCATTTATGTTTCTTCCACGTCTTTTCATGGCTTGATAGCCATTTCTTTTCAGTGCTAAATAATATTTCATTGCGTATGTACCACATACGCATACTGTGGATGTACCACAGTTCATTTGTTAATTTACCTATTGAAGGACATCTTGGCTGCTTCAAAGATTTAGCAATTATGAATAAAGCTGCTATAAATATCTATGAGTAGGCTTTTGTGTAGACATAAGTTTTCAGCTCATTTGGGTAAATACTAATGAGTGAAATCACTGGATCATAGGTTAAGAGTAGGTTTAGTTTTGTAAGAAATCTCCAGCTGTCTTCCAAAGGTGCTGTGCCATTTTGCATGCCTACTAGCAATGAATGAGAGTTCCTGTTGCTCCACATCCTGTTATGGATTTTAAGCCATTCTAACAGAAGTTTAGTGGTATCTCATTTTTTCCCCTGAGGTTCATCTTTTCTTGCCTGTGGAAGTCTAACTGCTCTAGCACTCCAACTATTTTAACATAAAAATAAAACATTCTTGATGAAGTTGAAGGCCCTTTGTCCCTAATCTCTAGTCCCCTTCTCCTGTGAGGGAACCACTACCATGAATTTAGAGCGCATCTTTCCAGTCCTTTTTTACACTTTAACAGACATATAAATATGTATCTATGCACAATATAGACTGCTGTTTTATATGTTTTAAATTTACATAAATGCTACCATCTTGCATGCATCATTTCTGCTGGTTTTGCTAAACATTTTGTTTGCAAGACTTTTTCATTAAGTACTCTACAGTAGTCAGAAGCAACCGTCTTTCTCCACTGGTATATATGTATCTCTCATATATATGATATATAAACATATATAATTATATGATATATATATAATTATATATGATACATATATAATTGAAAAAATATATAATGATATATATTTGTTCATTCACTTTAGAAACAATTATGTAGTATTTCAGTATATGATTTTGCCAGGTTTTACTTATTCATTCCATTTTTAGTGCACATTTAGCTTCTAATCTCCATGTTACAGTCACACAATTGATTTTTTGGAATCTACATCATGCCTAAACATTTATACTTTGTAGGGGAGATTCGTTATTATTTTCAGCCACTCTGGAACTTGTAATATCTCTTGATGTAGTTTGGGAATTTCTCATCTCATAATGTTGCCTAAAACACAGAAACCAGAAACTCATTTTTTTCAGTCTCCTTGGCAGCTGTAGGACCCAGGCACTGACAGTGAAATATGGCTGCACAGGGCTTTGATTCAGAAATCAGTGACAGAGAAAGGGAGGCCACAGTGGAGAAACACCAAGTCTTCAGAGTCAGCAGTGGCAGAGGCCCTGGAGGTGGCACCACATACCCAGCGTTGGCAACATGAGCCACAGGCTCTGTGCCCTATGGCAAAAACAAAAACCCCCTAGAGCTCTTCAGCACCATAATCAGGGTCTTGTTTCTGGCTGTGGAACCATCCAGCCTCATTCTCTGGGCATCTACATTCATTTTGTGCTTAAACTAGCCAAGGTGTGTTCTGGTTTGTTGCAACTAAGATTCCTGCCTGATCTAGATACAAGCACCAGCAGTGATTGGAAATGGCAGGCCTCAAAGAGATGAGGATCTGGACTGTTTTCCCATCTGGTGGAACCTGAGAGCAGTGACTACCCTGGAGGTGTTAAAGGGTGATACTCAAGCCCAAGGCAGGTTGTCAAAACAGGGGGCCCTTAGAATGAAGACAAGTCTTGCAGGAGATGGAATAGCCATTGCCCTGCACTCTAGGAGAGTATGAAGAACTAAAGGACTGGGAGGAAAGCTGGCCATTTCTAACTGACATGGGACAGCTTAATGAAAAAAAAACAAGCAGCTCAAATTCTACATTTTTGGTTCAAGGTAAGTTTGTGCAACAAGATACTGTCTATGATGGGGCTAAAAGAATCTTTAATCGGCCGGGCACGGTGGCTCACACCTGTAATCCCAGCACATTGGGAGGCCGAGGCAGGCAGATTGCCTGAGGTCAGGAGTTCAAGACCAGTCTGGCCAACATGGTAAAACCCCGTCTCTACTAAAAACACAAAAAAATTAGCCGGGAGTGGTGGCATGTGCCTGTAATCCCAGCTACTTGGGAGGCTGAGGCAGGGGAATTCCTTGAACCAGGGAGGTGAAGGTTGCAGTGAGTCGAGATCATGCCACTGTACTCCAGCCTGGGCGACAGAGTAAGACTCAAAAAAAAACAAAAACAAAACAAAACAAAACCTTTATCTTGTGCAGCCACAGGACTAAGTTTGCCAAAAGTCAGACTGAATCCTGTGGGTTGTCAAATTATAAAATCCATTAAATCCACAGATCATCAGATCCCTTATGCGAAATGTAGGGCATTGATAAGGAAATGCGTAGGAGCCAGGAATTGGAATGGGGAGATAAGGGAGGATTCCATGAGCCTCTCCTTTGCCCCCATCTAACGAGGCTGCTCTTGCCTTACTTAAAGACCCTGAAATAACAAGGTAATCACCTTAAGGGAGATGCCTATTCTCTGTATGCCCCATTTCCCTCACCTCATCAATGCTTTCAGATCTATCGGAAAAGTAAGACCCACGAAGGGGCTGATCACGTCATCAAATCGTAGAAGATGGTTTAGGGAAGGTCAGCCCAACATGGTGAGGAAGGACCAGCACCTCACTCAGCAGTGCAATAGGCAGTGAGGTGAGCCCAGTAGCACTGAGCAGGTAGGAAGGTTCTGGGAGATGCTGCATTATCAAGAAATCAATGCTGAAGAGCACCTAACATGTTCAGATGTAAGGGAAGGAGATGTGTATTAATACATCTTGAGCTAGGTTTAGAGATAAATTAGTGAGAAAAACAGAGAAAACCAAATATCTTCATTCATTCAGGCCATAAACTGTGTGGCTTATAAAACAAGAAAACAAAAACCAGAAAGGCCAGGCACAGTGGCTCACACCTGTGATCCCAGCACTTTGGGAGGCCAAGGCAGGAGAATCACTTGAGCCCAGGAGTTCAAGACCAGCCTGGGCAACATAATGAGACTTTGTCTCTATAAAAGATAAAAAAAATTAGCCAGGTTGGTGGCATGTGCTTATAGTCCCAGCTACTGGGGGATAGTTTTTGGGGCAGCTGAGGCAGGAGGGTCGCTTGAGCGCAGGAGGTCGAGGCTGCAGTGAGCCATGATCGTGCCACTACACTCCCAGTCTGGGTGACATAGCCAGACCCTGTCCCAAAACAAAAACACAAAAACTCAGAAATTTATTTCTCACAGTTCTGGAGGCTAGGAAGTCCAAGACCAAGCCTCCAACAGGTTTGGTATCTGGCAAGGGCCTGCTTTCTGGTTTATAGATGGCACCTTCTTTTTTTTTTTTTTTTTTTTTTTTTTTGAGATGGAGTCTCACTCTGTTGCCCAGGCTGGTGAGATCTTGGCTCACTGCAACCTCCGCCTCCCAAGTTCAAGCGATTCTCCTGCCTCAGCTTCCCGAGCAGCTGGGATTACAGGCACCCGCCACCACACCCAGCTAATTTTTGTATTTTTAGTAGAGACAGGGTTTCACCATGTTGGTCGAGCTGGTCTTAAATTCCCGACCTCAAATGATCCACCTGCCTCAGCCTCCCAACGTGCTAGGATTACAAGCGTGAGTCACCCCCACCCAGCCCATAGATGGCACCTTCATGCTGTGTCCTACATGTGGAAAGGAAAGGGCAAACAGTTTCCTTCAAACCTCTTATGAGACTGACATGCTGCTGACTGCACCAAGAAGGCAACTCAAACCTCTTTCATAAGAGCATTGATCCAATTAGTGAAGCCTCCACTCTCATGACCTAATCACCTCCCAAAGGCACCATCCTAATACCATCACCTTGGGGCTTTGGATTTCAGCGTATGAATGATGGGGGCTGTGGTGGGTGCACAAACATTCAGACCATAGTACTAAGTAAAGGGGAAAAAAGACAATTACTAATTTCAGAGAAAACAAAAGTTGAACAGAAAATGGAAAATAATCATGGTTTACCACATGGCTCAACTATGAACAGCCTTATATATTTATAATAAAGTAAACACTGAGTTTTAAACTACATTATGCTAAACAACATTAGGAGGAGGGGGGACAGGAAGTATGCGTTTGAAGTAGAGGTGAATATTAGGTTTGTTAAAATGAGCTAAATATTCATCTTTCCTTGAGAAAAATCAATAGGTCATGCCTAAAATGAAAGGATAAAGACACAGCAACATTTGTTGTTTGGAGAAATGAACATAAATACCCAAGTAATCAGTTAAAAGTGGTTACCCCCCAAGAATGGGTAATACAAGTGGATGTCGGAGGGGGTGTAGACTTCTGTACCAAGCCTTATAGAATTACTTGACTCTTTAAACTTTGTAATTTCAATAAAAGTAAAAAGTAAATTTAAAAATCATTTGTAAAGGCTACTATCACATAATGAAGAAAGGTTCAATCTAATCGACTGCTCTGTGCTCTGTGTAAAGAAAGAATGCCTTGCTGGTGGGGGTGCAGTGCAGTGGTGAAGCCTGGACAACAGTCACGAGAATTCTAAGAGGGAACATTTGCAGTGTGTGTCCAGGACTGGCAGGAGGGAAGGGCCCAGCCCAGCCTGGGCTTCCTAGCAAACAGAGCCTGAGGCAAAGGTTTATGTATGAACACTTTATTGGGAATGCAATCCCAGGGAAGCAAAAGTGAGGGAGAAAAGTGAGGTATGGAGCAAAGAAAGAGTGAGAGCAAGCAGGAGGTGCGCTGCAGAGCTGGCCTCTGCTCAGCTAATTAATCATGGACTTCGTAGGGCTGAACTTCTGCATCCAAGCAAAGGACAAAAATATCATTTATCTGCTGGTTCTCCTTCATCTCCTGGATCCCAGTGGTCAAAATTTGCCTCTATGGAAGTTAACTCGCCTGCACTTCCAGAGTGTAAAGGATGATATGCGCTCCCTCACCAGCTGCTAGAAAGCCAGATCCCGAGCCCTGCATCTGGGGCTTTGTCTGAGTCCAAAAGTGGTGGGAAGCACCAGTAACAGCAGGGCAAGGCCCTCGCAGTCACTGCAGGATGCAGCAGAGCCCACAGAGGTGTGGGCTACAAGAACGAGCCAAGACCCCAAGATGAGTCTGAAAGGAACACGCAGAGGAGGTAGCCGATACAGGACCTGGCTCATTACCACAGCATCTGAACCCCAGATGTGCAGCCCTGCAGTGGCAACAGATACATCCGGCCTCAAGCCCCACCCCTAACGTTCATGGTCACCGAAGAAGCTACTGGTAGTCACAGCTCTCGCTGTAAAATATCCTATATCAGCCCATACATTTCTTGAGAGTTTGGCTGTAGGAGAATGTCTGCCCAGGGAGGGATCAGGGCCTCCCAAGGTAACACTCCACCCGCTCAGCAAACTGCAACAAGACTGGGTATATAGGGTTCGCATTTTACTGACCTCTGGCAATGAATAAATTATTAAAATAATACATTCATTCATACAGCAATAATTACAAGAAATCCACTAAGAACCAGAATGTCGTGATGAGCAAAAACAAAAAAGAGTTCTACCCTAAAGACAATACAGTTTAAAAAGGAAGACAGTCACTAACAATGACCGTGTAAATAAAGGGTGTTGTAAGGGCATGAAATGAAAGGGCCTGCCTCTTCTGGATTATCAGGGCAGGCTTCCCTAAGGAAGAGATGACCAAAAAGCAGGACTAACTAGGTGAAGAAAGCATTCCAGGCAAGGGAACAGTATTTGCAAAGACCTAATGGCAGGTGGGAGCCTGGACTGTTCAAGAACTTGAGGAGGGCCCAGTGGCCAGAGAGCGGGAACAAGAAGCACAGCCATGAGGTGAGGCAGAAGGGTACCCTGCTGGCAGGTGGCTGCCAGGACAGTGGCCCTCTGTGCCTTCAAAAGCTAAAAGGAAGGCCCAAGGTGAAGGCAGCACTGTGCCCATAAGAGTCTGAATTAATTGGAAGAATATCAAATAATTGGGCTGCCAGCTGTTCCCAGGTACTCAGGACACATCAGTGTAGCTTTTCTAACAATTGCTTTAAAAGTGTGACACTTTTGGTCTTTTATTTATTTATTTATTTATTTATTTATTTATTTGAAACGGAGTCTCCCTCTGTCGCCTAGGCTGGAGTGCAGTGGCTCAATCTCGGCTCACTGCAAGCTCCGCCTCCCGGGTTCAAGCCATTCTCCTGCCTCAGCCTCCCGAGTAGCTGGGACTACAGTTGCCCGCCACCACGCCCGGCTAATTTTTTGTATTTTTAGTGGAGACGGGTTTCACCGTGTTAGCCAGGATGGTCTTGATCTGCTGACCTTGTGATCTGCCCGCCTCAGCCTCCGAAAGTTCTGGGATTACAGGCGTGAACCACCGCGCCCGGCGACACTTTTTATCTTTACAGGAACATAACATTTAACTTCCTAAAACTTCAGTGACGTAGCGCTGAGGGGCAACAATGTATGAGAAATTAAGTCATGCAATTAGTAAGAACAATGAGAAAAGAAAAAAGGCAAGCATATTTTCAAGGAACAAAATACTTCAAACATAAACTTACAGAAGCAATTTTAAATGTGATGCCATAGTTCCCCCCCCCCAACATCCACAGTTTCGCTTTCTGAGCTTTCAGTTATCTGCTGTCAACTGCAGTCTGAAAATGTTAAATGTAAAATTCCAGAAATAAATATTTTATAAGTGTTAAGTTGCATGCCGTTGTGAGTAGCGTGATGAAATCTTACATGTCCTGCTCTGTCCCACCTGGGATGTGAATCATCCACGCTGCCTGCCTATTAGTCACTTCGTCTTGGTTACCAGCTCGACTGCAGTGATATTATGGTGCTTGGGTTTAAGTCACCCTTACTTTAACGAATAATGGCCCCAAAGCAGAAGAGAAGCAACGCTGGCGTATTGTTATAATTGTTCTATTTTATTTTGTGTTACTCTATTACTGTGCCTAGTTTATAAATTAAACTTTATCATAGATATGTATGTATAGGGAAAAACATGGTATATACAGAGTTCGGTACTATTGCAGTTTCAGGTATCCACTGGGGGTGGGGGATCTCAGAAAGTATCCCCCATGGATAAGGGGAGGGAGTTCTCGGAAAGTATCCCCCATGGATAAGAGAGGGGTCTCAGAAAGTATACCCCATGGACAAGAGGGGACTACTGTACTCACCTCAGGTTGCAGAACTCTTGAGAAATTGGGAATTATGATGAAGCATAGAAGATGATCCTTACTGAAATGGAACCATTCTCTATGCACTGTTTTGTAACCTATTTTCCCTACTCTCCCTCTGAAATGATATCATTGCCAAGGAGATTCACTCCTCACATCCTTGTAACAATGAGTGAAATGCCCTCAAATCAATGGGTACTTCTGGGCAACATTTTCTCTACAATTTCAGCTGCTAAAAAATATCAATTTTAAACACATAAAGGCAACAGAGGCATATTTTGATTCTAAGCTGTTATATTCCTCTTGTACTGTTTAATATAGATTCCTTTCATGTCTATGTTCATGTAAGTCTGTATGAATGCTTAACTGTATGCTCTTAGCTTAACAGTTTAGAACATTTTTCACTGGATATAAATATCTTTAGTCTGAGGTATTTATGCTAAAGATTTTTGAAAATGAATATTCTACTTTGACAATGTGACTCTGAGCTGTGTCATACAGAATTAAAACAACAATATTTAGCCTACCAAAAATGTTGAAATTTGCTTTTATCAGATACCTGCAAAGGCATAAATAGAATGGCTTACCATTTGAGAATTTTTTTAAAAAACCAGAAACTAATAACTCCAAAGACACAGTGGCAATCCCAGAAAAAAATTAAACTATAAATCAAAAAAGCACAGTTATTGAAATATACATATATACAAAAATATCATCTACCACAGTATTTTTTTTTTAGACAGATTCTCACTCTGTTGTCCAGGCTGGAGTACAGTAGCATGATCTTGGTTCACTGTAACCACCTCCTCCTGGGTTCAAGTGATTCTCCTGCCTCAGCCTCCCTAGTAGCTGGGATTACAGGCACCCGCCACTACGACTGGCTAATTTTTTGTATTTTTAGTAGAAACACGGTTTCACCATGTTAACCAGGCTGGTCTCAAACTCCTGATCTCAGGTGATCCATCTGCCTCGGCCTCCCAAAGTGCTGGGATTACAGGTGTGAGCCACTGCACCTGGCCAGTTCTAATTATTCGCTGGGCTCCCTAGTTTAAAATACTTTTATATATGCTATGACAGAAACAGATTCATCCATTTAATTTATTTGAGTAACAGCACTCTGTTTAATAAATTTTCTATTTTAAAATTCATTTTACATTGATCATATGCCATGTGCCAGACTCTATATATAAGATCTGAGTTATTCTTGGAAGACTTCCTGAATTTGTATCTCAATAGTTTAGAAGATTTTGCTTTCTAACGTTCTAGAACAATAGTAACAGATAAATTTTTTCTTTGCTAAATTCTCAGTGCAGATTTCATTTCACTAGCTGGGCTATTTCACTTATTTATCATGAAGCATTTGGTGGGCCATCCCCTATGGCATGGATGTCACCAATTCCATCTTGGAATTTGCTCTATTTCTCCACTGGGTGAAGTGGTTTATTGGCTGCCAATTTGTAAAGTGCTCTCTGGGATTATCTGAGTGCAAGACAGTAGGAGTGGAAACATATTTCATTGTCTTTTCTGTCAAGTTGAAAGGAGCATGCCCAATAAATCATCTTCTAGCAAGAGTGGATGGAAATTCCATTGAGTGACCTAGAGCTTCCATCAGATGGTAGCCATAGAGTGTCCTGTGGATAGTTATGGTCTCCAGGGTCTGATGGCTTCTTCTACTGCCACTTTAGTTTCATATTTGTTATTACTATATGTGTATGTGTGTATGCATACATTACATATAAATATTTGCTTTAAAACCTACTCTTCAAAGTCATGGAAAGAGAGTGAGAATTAGCATTTTCCTTCCCACCCTGTCCTCATCTGTCCAGTTTCTTCACCATACCTACTCCACCCTCCCACTAACCATTGTTACTATTTTCTTATGAGTTCATACAGATTTTCTTTACATACTTGCTTTGGGATATTATTTTCCTTTTATACATAAAAGGTAGCCCACTACATACATTATTCTGCACCTTGTGTTTTCCCTCTCATTTCATAGGTAGCACCCTTATTCTTTGTTTTGTTTTGAGGCAGAGTTTCGCCCTGTCACCAAGGCTGGAGTACAGTGGTGCAATCTTGGTTTATTGCAACCTCCACCTCCTGGGTTCAAGCGATTCTCCTGTCTCAGCCTCCCAAATAGCTGGGATGACCAGCAACTGTCACAACACCTGGATAATTTTTGTATTTTTAGTAGTGATGGGATTTCACCAAGTTGGCCAGGCTGGTCTCAAACTCCTGACCTCAAGTGACCCACCTATCTTGGCCTCCCAAAGTGCTAGACTACAGGCATGAGCCACTGTGCCCAGCCCCTTATTCTTTTTATAGCTGTATAACATTCCATTCTTCCAATGTATGGATAAACCATAATTTATATAATCAGTCCCCTTTTGAGGGAAATTTAGGTTTTTTCAATCTATTATTACTGCAATAATTAACTCTGTACACCATCACCTTCCCTGTGTGCAAATATACTTTAGGACAAGTTTCTAGAAATGGAACTGCAGGAACAACTGATCTATGTGTTTGTAATTTTCACAAATATTGCCAAATTGTTCTCTATAACGGCTGTACCAAGTCACTCCCACCCACAGTGTGTGGTTCCATTTGATGTATTTTCAATGGTTTTCTGAAGACAGAACATGTTCTGATCATTTCTTGTTTCCTATCCATGACATGCATTCATTGAACAAAGACTTACCTAGTGCCAACCATGCCCCACACCCTCTTCTCAGGTC
Source organism: Piliocolobus tephrosceles (assembly GCF_002776525.5). NCBI lineage: Eukaryota > Metazoa > Chordata > Mammalia > Primates > Cercopithecidae > Piliocolobus > Piliocolobus tephrosceles. Next base: position 98,782,256 of record NC_045435.1, on the reverse strand, counting down.
CTGGAAATACAGCAGTGAACAAAGCAACACAAATCCATTTCTTAACATTTGTATTGTGAGACAGAGAAATAGAGGGTGGAGGATGGGCCTGGAACATACTTTCCTGATCATTTGAAGCCACAGTCACCAACTCAGATGTCACACAGGGAACTTGCATGTGTGAAGAAGGGCAGCAGTGAGCTGTCAGAGGGAGCGGTGAGGCCTGCATGGTCTTGAAGAGCACAGGCCTGCATGCAGGCTGACCTACAGCAATAGGTCATGTGGGAAAAAAAAGGCCCATGTAACAGTGCTTCCCAATTTTCAAGAGAAACCAGAGATACAGATTTTCATGTGATATCTCCCCATCTTTAATGCTGAGAAGTCATTCTAAATTTTTTTTTTTTTTTTTTTGAGACTGAGTCTCGCTTTGTCGCCCGGGCTGGAGTGCAGTGGCCGGTTCTCAGCTCACTGCAAGCTTCGCCTCCCGGGTTTACGCCATTCTCCTGCCTCAGCCTACGAGTAGCTGGGACTACAGACCCCCGCCACCTCACCCGGCTAGTTTTTTGTATTTTTTAGTAGAGACGGGGTTTCACCGTGTTAGCCAGGATGGTCTCCATTTCTTGACCTCGTGATCCGCCCGTCTCGGCCTCCCAAAGTGCTGGGATTACAGGCTTGAGCCACCGCGCCCGGCCGTCATTCTAAATTTTAAGAACACTTTGAGGACAGTTTTTGTTACTGGGACTAGGCAAGTTGATACTACAGTTTATATGGAAAAAGAAACATGCAGGAATATCTAGGAAAATACTGAGGGGGAAAAACTATAGTGGGTGTTGGAGACTAGCACTAATAAACATTAAAACGTACTATAAAGCCTCCATAATTAAAACTGTGTGGTACTGTTGCATGAATAGATGGACCAACAGAACAGAATAAAAAGGACAGAAATCAACCTAAGTGCATATGGAAAAGTGGTATACATTCAAGATGGCATTTCTTTTTTTTTTTTTTTTTTTTTTTTACAGAGTCCCGCTTTTCTCTGGCCCCCACAATGGGATGGGGTGGCGCGATCTCAGCTCACTGCAAGCTCCGTCTCCCGGGTTCCCGCCATTCTCCTGCCTCAGCCTCCAGAGTAGCTGGGACTACAGGCACCTGCCACCTCACCCGGCTAGATTTTTGTATTTTTTAGTAGAGACAGGGTTTCACCGTGTTAGCCAGGATGGTCTCGATCTCCTGACCTCGTGATCCGCCCATCTCGGCCTTCCAAAGTGCTGGGATTACAGGCTTGAGCCACCGCGCCCGGCCAAAGATGGCATTTCAAAACATTGGCACAAAGATTGACTTTTTATTAAGGTGGTGCTGCAACAGTGGTTAGCCATGGAACAAAGATAAAACTGGATCCTGGGAGTCACTTCCAAGATGGCCGAATAGGAACAGCTCTGATCTACAGCTCCCAGTGAGATTGATGCAAAAGATGGGTGATTTCTACATTTCCAACTGGGGTACATGGTTAATCTCACTGGGAATGGTTGGACAGTGGGTGCAGCCCATGGAGGGTGAGCCGAAGCAGGGCAGGGCATTGCTTCATCTGGGAAGCACAAGGGATTGGGGGATTTCCCTTTCCTAGCCAAGGGAAGCCATGAGTGACTGTACCTGGAGGAACAGTACACTTCTACCCAAATACTGCACTTTTCCCATGGTCTTCGCAACCAGCAGACCAGGAGATTCCCTCCTGTGCCTGGCTCGGTGGGTGCCACACCCATGGAGCCTTGGTTGCTGCTAGCACAGCAGTCTGAGATCGACCAGGGATGCTGGAGCTTCGTGGGGGAGGGGTGTCTGCCATTGCTGAGACTTAAGTAGTTGGTTCTATGCTCACAGTGTAAACAAAGCAGCAGGGAAGCTCGAACTGGGCGGAGTCCACCACAGCTCAGCAAGGTCTACTGCCTCTCTAGATTCCACCTCTGGGGACAGGGCATATCTGAAGAAAAGACAGCAGAAACTCTGCAGACTTAAACATCCCTGCCTGACCACTCTGAAGAGAGCAGTGGTTCTCCTAGCACAGCATTCGAGCTCTGATAATGGACAGACTGCCTCCTTCAGTGGGTCCCTGACACCCGTGTAGCCTGACTGGGAGACACCTCCCAGTAGGGGCTGACAGATTTCTCATACAGGTGGGTGCCCCTCTGGGACAGACCTTCCAGAGGAATGATCAGGCAGCAATATTTGCTGTTCTGCAGCCTCCACTGGTCATATCCAGGCAAACAGTGTCTGAAGTGGACCTCCAGCAAACTCCAACAGAACTGCAGCTGAGGGGCCTGTCTGTTAGAAGGAAAACTAACAAACAGAAAGGAATAGCATCAACATCAACAAAAAGGACATCCACACCAAAACACCATCTGTAGGTCACCAACATCAAAGACCAAAGGTAGATAAAACCACAAAGATGGGCAGAAACTAGAGCAGGGAGGTTGAAAATTCCAAAAAACAGAACGCCTTTTCTCCTCCAAAGGAACACAACTCCTGTTGTGTTCTCCTGGACGGAGAATGAGTTTGACAAGTTGACAGAAGTAGGCTTCAGAAGGTCAGTAATAACAAACTTCTCTGAGCTAAAGAAGCATGTTCTAACCCATTGCAAGGAAGCTAAAAACCTTGAGAAAAGGTTAGACTAGAATAACCAGTGTAGAGAAGAGCTTAAATGATCTGATGGAGCTGATAACCACAGTATGAGAACTTCGTGAAGCACACACAAGTATCAATAGCTGATTCATTCAAGCAGAAGAAAGGATATCAGTGATTGAAGATCAAATTAATGAAATAAAGTAAGAAGACAAGATTAGAGAAAAAACAGTGAAAGGAAATGAACAAAGCCTCCAAGAAATATGGGACTATGTGAAAAGACCAAATCTATGTTTGACTGGTGTACCTGAAAGTGACAGAAAGAATGGAACCAAGTTAGAAGACACTCTTCAGAATATTATCCAGGAGAACTTCCCCAACCCAGCAAGGCAGGTCAACATTCAAATTCAAGAAATACAGAGAACAACACAAAGATACTCCTCGAGAAGAGCAACCCCAACACACATAACTGTCAGATTCACGAATGTTGAAATGAAGGAAAAAATGTTAAGGGTAGCCAGAGAGAAAGGTAGGGTTACCCACAAAGGGAAGCCCATCAGACTAATAGCAGATCTCTCAGCAGAAACCCTACAAGCCAGAAGAGAATGGAGGCCAATATTCAACATTCTTAAAGAAAAGAATTTTCAACCCAGAATATCATATCCAGCCAAACTAAGCTTCATAAGTGAAAGAGAAATAAAATCCTTTACAGACAAGCAAATGCTAAGAGATTTTGTCAGCACCAGGCCTGCCTTACAAGAGCTCCTGAAGGAAGCACTAAACATGGAAAGGAACAGTCAGTACCAGCCACTGCAAAAACATGCCAAATTGTAAAGACCATCGACGCTATGAAGAAACTGCATCAATTAACGGGCTAAATAACCAGCTAGCATCATAATGAAAGGATCAAATTCACACATAACAACATTAACCTTAAATATACATGGGCTAAATGCCCCAATTAAAAGACAAGGACTGGCAAACTGGATAAAGAGTCAAGACCCATCAGTGTGCTGTATTCACAAGACCCATCTCACATTCAAAGACACACATGGGCTCAAAATAAAGGGATGGAGGAAGATCTACCAAGCAAATGAAGAGAAAAAAAAAAAAAAAAAAAAAAAAGCAGGGGTTGCAATCCTGGTCTCTGATAAAATGGACTTTAAAAACCCTTCAAAAAATCAATGAATCCAAGAGCTGGTTTTTGGAAAAGATCAACAAAATTGATAGACCGCTAGCAAGACTAATAAAGAAGAAAAGAGAGAAGAATCAAATAGATGCAATAAAAAATGATAAAGGGGATATCACCACCGACCCCACAGAAATACAAACTACCATCAGAGAATACTATAAACACCTCTACACAAATAAACTAGAAAATCTAGAAGAAATGGATAATTTCCTGGACACTTACACTCTCCCAAGACTAAACCAGGAAGAAGTTGAATCCGTGAATAGACCAATAGCAGGCTCTGAAATTGAGGCAATAATTAATAGCCTACCAACCAAAAAAAGTCCAGGACCAGACGGATTCACAGCTGAATTCTATGAGAGGTACAAGGAGGAGCTGGTAGCATTCCTTCTGAAACTATTCCAATCAATAGAAAAAGAGGGAATCATCCCTAACTCATTTTATGAGGCCAGCATCATCATGATACCAAAGCCTGGCAGAGACACAACAAAAAAAGATAATTTCAGGCCAATATCCCTGATGAACATTGATGCAAAAATCCTCAATAAAATACTGGCAAACTGAATCCAGCAGCACATCAAAAAGCTTATCCACCACGATCAAGTGGGCTTCATCCCTGGGATGCAAGGCTGGTTCAACGTATGCAAATCAATAAACATAATCCATCACATAAACAGAACCAATGAAAAAAACCACATGATTACCTCAATAGCTGCAGAAAAGGCCTTTGACAAAATTCGACAGCCTTTTATGCTAAAAACTCTCAATAAACTTGGTATTGATGGAACATATCTCAAAATAATAAGAGCTATTTACGACAAACCCACAGCCAGTATCATACTGAATGGGCAAAAACTGGAAGCATTCCCTTTGAAAACCGGCACAAGACAAGGATACCCTCTCTCACCACTCCTGTTCAACATAGTGTTGGAAGTTCCGGCCAGGGCAATCAGGCAAGAGAAAGAAATAACAGGTGTTCAATTAGGAAAAGAGGAAGTCAAATTGTCTCTGTTTGCAGATGACATGATTGTATATTTAGAAAACCCCATCATCTCAGCCCAAAATCTCCTTAAGCTGATAAGCAACTTGAGCAAAGTCTCAGGATACAAAATCAATGTGCAAAAATCACAACCATTCCTATACACCATTTAGGACATAGGCATGGGCAAAGACTTCATGACTAAAACACCAAAAGCAATGGCAACAAAAGCCAAAATAGACAAATAGGATCTAATTAAACTGAAGAGCTTCTGCACAGCAAAATAAACTATCATCAGAGTGAACAAGCACCCTACAGAATGGGAGAACATTTTTGCAATCTATCCATCTGACAAAGGGCTAATATCCAGAATCTACAAAGAACTTAAACAAATTTACAAGAAAAAAACAACCTCATCAAAAACTGGGCAAAGGATATCAACAGACACTTCCCAAAAGAAGACATTTATGCAGCCAACAGACACATGAAAAAATGCTCATCATCACTGGTTATCAGAGAAATGCAAATCAAAACCATAATGACATACCATCTCATGCCAGTCAGAATGGCAATCATTAAAAAGTCAGGAAACAACAGATGCTGGAGAGGATGTGGAGAAATAGGAACGCTTTTTACACTGTCAGTGGGAGTGTAAATTATTTCAACCATTGTGGAAGACAGTGTGGTGATTCCTCAAGGATCTAGAACTAGAAATACCATTTGACCCAGCAATCCCATTATGGGGTATATACCCAAAGGATTATAAATCATTCTACTCTAAAGACACACGCACACGTATGTTTATTGTGGCACTATTCACAATAGCAAAGACTTGGAACCAACTCAAATGTCCATCAATGATAGACTGGCTAAAGAAAATGTGGCACATATACACCATGGAATACTATGCAGCCATAAAAAAGGATGAGTTCATGTCCTTTGCAGGGACATGGATGAAGCTGGAAATCATCATTCTCAGCAAACTATCACAAGGACAGAAAACCAAACACTGCATGTTCTCACTCATAAGTGGGAGTTGAACAATGAGAACACATGGACACAAGGAGGGGAATATCACACACCAGGGCCTGTTGGTGGGTGGGGTGCTGGGGTAGCGATAGCGTTAGGAGAAATACCTAATGTAAATGATGAGCCGATGGGTGCAGCAAACCAACATGGCACATGTAAACCTATGTAACAAACCTGCACATTGTGCACATGTACCCTAGAACTTAAAATATAATTTAAAAAAATAATTTTAAAAAATCCGGATCCTTATCTCATACCATACGAGAGAAGCAATTGCAAATGAATCAGAGGTCTAACTGTAAAAGATGAAACCATACAGGCACTAGAAGAAAACACGGGTGGTCTTGCATAGTCTGGTTGTAGAGAAAAGTTTTCCAACTCTGACTCAAAATCCAGTGGCAATAAAAGAACAGATTGATATATTTGACTACATAAAACTAAAAAGAGGCTGGGCACGGTGGCTCACACCTGTAATCCCCGCACTTTGGGAGTCCAAGGCTGGTGGATCACAAGGTCAGGAGATCAAGACCAGCCTGGCCATATGGTGAAACCCCATCTCTACTAAAAATACAAAAATTAGCCTGATGTGGTGGTGCACACCTGTAGTCCCAGCTACTCGGGAGGATGAGGCAGAAGAATTGCTTTGAACCCAAGAGGTGGAGGTTGCAGTGAGCCGAGACCACGCCACTGCACTCTAGCCTGGGCGACAGAGCGAGACTCTGTCTCAAAACAAAACAAAACACAACAACAACAAAAAAAACAAAAACGAAAAAAAATGTTTTCTTGGCAAAAAACACCATAAGCAAAGTCAAAAGACAAATGACAAAATGGGAGAAAATATTTGCATTTATGTCACAGATAGAGAGCCAATGTCCTTAATATAGAAACAAACTTTTAAAAAGTGAGATGTGAGATATTTTATAAGTCCATAGAAAAATAAGCAAAACACATGATGGATAAGTCACTAAGAAAGACATTAAAATGGGCTTAAACATTTAAAAATATTTTCAATTCACATTATAAGAGAAATACAAATTTAAACTGTGCTGAGATACCATTTCTCTCCTAGCAGACTGGCAAAAAATGTTTAATATAACAACACATTCTGTTGGTGAGGCTGTGGGGAAAGAGGTACTCTCATACGTTGCTGGTGAAAATGCAAATTGATACAAACTTTCTGGGAGGATTTGCCATTCCTAACAAAACTACAAGTGTCTTTCTTTTGATCCAGTTATCCAGGAACGTACCTTAAGATACTTCTCCAACAACATAAAAAGTATTATAGCATTGTTTGTAGTGCAAAATTCTGGAAATATACTAAATGCCATATACGGAAGGGTAGCTGAAGAAATGATAATAAGTCCACGCAACGAAATACTATACAGTGGCTTAAAAAAGATTATTAGGAATATCTCTGTGAACTGAAATGGAGTGATTTGCAGGCTGTATTGTGAAGTGAAAAGGAGAGGTACAAATGAGTATCTATTGTATGCTACTTATCATGTAAGAAGTGAGAAATCATAATATATACTTGTGTCGACTATTTATATAGAACAACAACAACAGCAACAACAACAAAAAAACATAGGAAGGATAAGCCAGAAAGTAATGATAGCGATTACCTAAAGTTGTAGGGTCCAAGCCTGGTAGGTAGGAAGTGGGGTTGGGGGTAAGTTACAAATGGCAGTGACACTTCTCTGAGGATACCTTTCTGTGTAGTTCTGACTTTTAGAACCATGTTAGTGTTTCACTTGCCTAAAACAAACAAACAAACAAACAAGGGTGGGGAAAAAACACTAACAAAAAATACAAACAGAAAAAAAATGACCCTAATTGGAGGCGGAGGAACTAACCCAAGTAACATTTGAATAAAGTATTTTGACGAAAGGCAAAGACAGTGTAAAAAAATATTCAACTCTACTTACTGAGTTGGGTTTTTGCAGTAGAATGGGATAGCAATTCTGAAGCTACTTTCTGGGCATTCTAAGATTGAGCATTGTGTATAAATAATGTTTTGTGGATAATGGGAGTCAAGTTTCTCACTGTCAGAGAGGGCAGTTACAAATACGGCAAGAGGAGAAGGAAATATACTGAATTGTGTGGTGTTAGGAATCTGAGGTGTCATTATAAACTCCAGGCTTTAGTAGATTGAATATAAATAGATGATTGATAGGTTGATTAATAATGTAGATGTAGATAGATTAATTGATATTGATAAATGATAGGTAGATATAGATAAATTTATATAGCTGTGTCCACCAAGGGAGCCTAGGATCAATGACACTGCAGCAGCAATGAGCACATCTGGCCCCAGATCTTGGCTTCTAAACACTATTCTCCACTAAAAAGAAGCAGGGCTGCTTAGAGAAATAACTGATTCCAGGGCTGGGACAAGAAAAATACCCTATGAGCCCAAAGCATTTTGTTGTACCAGAGCAAGGAAGAGCTCCAGAATAATAGGGATGTGTCAAAAGTACTCAAAACCCAACTTGAACAATCTCCCACTGACCAAAATTTAACAGCAATAACTGATTAAGGCAAGAGTCATCAACAGATGCTAAAACTAGAGGGTAAATGTTTTATGAGAATGAGGGTATTTACATCATCTCAAAGTACCTCCCTCATACACAAAATGCTTTTTTTTTTTGAGGCAGAGTTTCAATCTTGTTGCCCAGGCTGGAGTACAATGGCACGATCTCGGCTCACCACAACCTCCACCTCCCAGGTTCAAGCAATTCTCCTGCCTCAGCCTCCCTAGTAGCTGGGATTATAGGCATGTGCCACCGCGCCCAGATAATTTTGTATTTTTAGTAGAGACAGGGTTTCTCCATGTTGGTCAGGCTGGTCTCGAATTCCCGACCTCAGGTGATCCACCTGCCTCGGCCTCCCAAAATGCTGGGATTACAGGCGTGAGCCACCGCGTCCGGCCACAAAATGCTTTTTAATTACAATTGGAAAAATACAAAGGACAAAATTTACAGTGAAGAAACCTTGGAGACACTGCCTTAACCAAGTAATCAAACTTAACATTATCAATAATGCCACAAAGCAATGTCAAGTGCCTCCTCATATGAGGCACTGGTGAGGATATAACATCACTCCTGGAGTACTCACCCAAAATGCATAATCTGAATCTAATCATGAGAAAACAACAGACAAACCCATGTTAAGGAGTATTCTACAAAATCACTGGGCTGTACCAGATTAAAGGAAACTAGAGAAACAGGGAAACATAATCTTAAATTGGATCCTAGACCAGAAAACATAAATATTCCCCTTTACTATAAAAGACAAAACAGGTACATTGATGAAATAAGCATAAGGACTGTGGATTAGTTGATAATACTGTATCAATGTTAATTTACTGATTTGATCATTGTATCATGGTTATATAAGAGATTATTCTTTTTAAAGAAATTTTGAAATGTTGAGGATAGGCCTGAAGTTTACTTTCAAATGGTTCAAATAATACAATGGGGGAGTAAAAAGTTAATATTTGGGGCATCTGGTTAAAGGGTATATAGGAATTCTTTATTCTTATGACGTTTCTGTGTAAGTCTCTAATTATTAAAAAAAAAAAACAAAACACTGTAGTGACAGTCTGCTCTATACAGGTAAAAACAAAAAACAACAAGAATAATAACAAACCACGCTTGCTACCAGCATGGGCCAGTGGGCTGGATTTCACTCCTGAGCTGTCAGTTTGCAATCTCTGGTTTAGAGCTGTTTTCTTAAGTTGATTTTGAGTGTGGTCTTGCTGATAACTGTTTCCAGTGCTGGAGAATGCTTTTGCTGCATCTGGGACTTCTAAACCAGCTCAGTACCAGAAATGCAGACAGTCCTTACATAAATAACCAATTTGATAATTTGACAATAAAACAGTTTAAATCCGAAGGCAGCCCCAGTCCTCCAAGATGGCTGGGGGACCGTGGTCCAGTCCTTCCCACCACGGAAGTCCTGCATTTCAACAGCTGCCTTGGAGAAGTGCAAGTACTCTGACTTCCTGGTTTCTGGCCTCAACCATACATGATGCTAGAGGGGTATCTAATTATCTTTTAGAACGCCACTGTTGAAGAAAAATTGTTTGCATAAATAAAGGGAAAAAAGAAACTCTAAAGTTGAACGAGTCAAGTTATAAAGAAAGAAAAATCTGTTTCAGTTTTGGAAACAGAAATGTTATTGTTGACATATCAAGCTTTTCTGTGTAAGAAGGAGAAGCCAGGTAAGCATCAGGGTTTCCCCCAGGGACCTCGTCTGGCATACGGGAGGGTCACATCTGAGGGTGCAGCCCAATGTGCCAGAGCCAGGATGTGTTAAATCAGTTCACAGACTGATCTCAGGACATTCACGCCACCTCTCCCTTCTCAGCCTACAATCACTGTTTCCTGCTTATTAATAAATCCAAAGGCCATTAATAAGTCTCAAGACACAGACCAACAGTACTAAACTTAGAGGAGGCGGCTCCCTCTAAAGTGGGTCTTGGGAAGCAGGCAAGGGTAACTCAAGGGAGCAGCAAAGAACAACATTCTTGGCAGAGGAAAAGCACAAGCAAAGGAGAAGCATGACAGATATGACATAACTTTGGGCCTGTGGCTTTTTTTTTTTTTTTTTGAAATAGAGTCTCACTCTCACCCAGGCTGCAGTGTAGTGGCTCCACCTCGGATCACTGCAACCTCCGCCTCCCGGGTTCAAGCGATTCTTGTGCCTCTGCCTCCTGAGTAGCTGGGATTACAGGTGCGTGCCACCACTCCCAGCTAATTTTTTTTTTTTTGTATTTTTTTAGTGGAGATGGGGTTTCACCATGTTGGCCAGGCTGGTCACGAACTCTATTTTTTTTTTTTTTTTTTTTTTTGAGACAGGGTCTCACTCTCTGTTGCCCAGGCTGGAGTGCAGTGGCACGATCTCGGCTCACTGTAGCCTCGACCTCCCAGGCTCAGGTGATCCTCCCACTTCAGTCTCCCAGGTAGTTGAGACTACAGGCATGCACCACCATGCCTGGCTAATTTTTAGCATTTTTTTTTTTTTTTTTTTTTTATAGAAATGAGGTTTTACCATGTTGCCCAGGCTGGTCTTGAACTCCTGGGCTCAAGCAATCTGCCCACCTTAGCCTCCCAAAGTGCTGAGATTATAGGCATGAATCACTGCACCTGTCCTGGGCCTGTGTCTTAATCTCTTGCCATTTATCTGTATCTCTTAACATCTCTCTGGGAATAGTCCAATAGATATGCAGTTTCGAGTTGTAAATTTAGCTTCGTAAGGACAGGGAAGCCCAAGGAGCACAGATCTAGTAGATTCTGGGTTTCAGGCCTCCTTATCCAGCATGCAGGAAAAGTGCCCGTCTTAGCCCCTGATCACGTGCTACTCATCCAGATAACCACATCTCCAGAAAAATGAGGCTGAGGAGGTTTGACTAATGATTATGCTTATCCCAGAATAATTTTCTAGATTTTTGTCAACACCTTCCCTTCCTCAGATAAATCCAGTATAATCATTTCCTACACCATCCTACTTTAAGCACAGCATGCAGGAGTGGTGGGAGCTTAGAGTTAAGATCTGGAAACTTCCAATCAATCTTGGGAGGCCAAGGCAGGCAGATCACCTGAGGTCAGGAGTTCGAGACCAGCCTGGCCAACATGGTGAAACCCTGTCTCTACTAAAATTACAAAAATTAGCTAGGTGTGATGGTGCATGCCTATAATCCCAGCTACTCGGAAGGCTGAGGCAGGAGAATCACTTGAACTCAGGAAGTTGAGGTACAGTGACCTGAGATTGCATCACTGCACCCCAGCCTCGGTGACACAGCGAGACTCTGTCTCAAAAGAAAAAAAGAAAAGATAGTTTGTTACTCACAGATCCAAAAGAAGGGGACACACCAAGTCATGCAGGAACACACGCAGAAGCACCAGGTTGGTCAGGAAGCTGAGGGAGAAAGGGAAACTATGGCAAAGGCCTTTAGTGTGGTTGCTACAAAAAAGAACAGGGTAGCAGGTTCAGGATTAACTAGTTTAAATAATTTGGGTGGGCTCTGAGGTGTAGTGGCTGGCCCCAGTTGTCTGGCAGTTGGCCCCTGGGTGACTAGGGCAGGGGAATAGGGGCCTGTAATTGCTGGATAAAGGGAGTGGTTGGGAATGTGGGCACTGGATTGACTGGTTTGCATATGAAAGACACCCTCACAGGTCAGTTATTTGCTATCTCTAGGAATCTGCTATCAAAGGGGCAGTCCCTCCAAGGTCAACAAGGCCCCAAGATGCCAAAAACAAGGCCCCAAGATGTCAAAATGTCAGAGTACAGAAAATAAAAGACATGGTCAATACCATTTGTAGGTTTTCCAGCCAACAGCCCAAAGCCTCAGCCGACAGCCAGCATCAACTGTGACGTGCAGGAAAGTAAGCCTCCAGATCAGTCCAGCTCCCACTTTCAAGCAGCCCAGGTGACTCCATAGAAAGCACAGATGAGCTAAGCCTGCCAAGCCCCTGCCCAAACTGCAGATTCATAAGCATATAAGTATTTTTTGATTTTTTAAAAGTCACTAAAATTGGGGGTAATTTTGTACATAACTATAGTAACTTGAAAAATCGGAATGAACTAATGCAAACAGATTGTCTCTCTCCCAGATTTAAACTGGGACTTATAAAAATTAGTGAGTTGTTAACAAGAGGACAAATGGTTAGACCCAAATTGAAGCAGTGATGAAAGATGCAGCCGAGTCATATTCATGACAAATGACCTGTCTGGAGTAACAGGAGTTCAGTCTGGAGTGGCCTTGCTCCTGAACAGACCCAGTTTCCTGAGGTCATCCCTAAGGCCTGCCAGGTGATATAACAGCTTTCTTTATGGTCTGAGCTGAGTTCCTGTGAGGCCTTGGATGGGCAGACTCCCACTCCAGTACCCTCATGCTGATCCTTCCCTGACATGGTCTCCATCTCCTGGACCCAAGGGAGCCTCTCGCCTTGGGAAACACGGTACCCAGCCGCAGCTTGGCGTGCGGTAAACAGGCGGGATGGGTGACAACCACCCCCCTTCTTTTCTCTTACCAAGGGCCATCAGGGAGTCAGAAAGACACTAAACGTTAACAAGCTGTGTGGACTCTCAAAGTCTAGTCAATTCCATGTGGCTAGTATCCATTTCCCCAAAATATTTTTGTTTTTGATATTTTAAAAATAATTTTTACTAGAATGTCTAGAAATTTTACTTCTTTGGTCCCATCCCTAAACTCAGACCAGGACACGGAACCCCTTCTGGTTTGAACCCATTCCAGAGCCTTCTGGCAACAAACCATCATCTGTGTGTTCTTGCCTAGAAAGGAAGCTCCAGAGAGAGGAGGCCACTTGCCTGTTGCCTTTTTCAGCTAAGATAGGGCCTCCTTCTCCACCCATCCCAGTCAGACACTCACGTGTGGATCACAGGGAGTGCCTCCCATGGCCATGGTGGGATCAGAGCCAGATAGGGTAGATGGGTCAGTCCGTTGGGGTCAAGAGCCCCATTTAGGAATGTGGGTTGGCAGTGTATGGAGGAGGGGAACAGTGTGCATCGGGTGCCCGAGTGTTTGTTAGCAGCAACCAAGGAGTGCTGTGTGCAGGGGTATGTGGCAGGGGAGGGGGAGGCAGGAGAGAGTGAAGGAGAGTGGAGTCAGGAGACTGACTGATTTACTGAGATGTTATTATTATTATTATTTTTTACCTCCTTGTATTCCTTTTTTTCTTTTTGGAGAAGGACTCTCACTCAGTCACCCAGGCTGGAGTGCAGTGGTGCAGTCTCGGCTCACTGCCAGACTCAAGGTTCAAGCAATTCTCCTGCCTCAGCCTCCCGAGTAGCTGGGACTACAGGTGCACGCCAGCACACCTGGCTAATCTTTTGTATTTTAGTAGAGATGGGGTTCACTGTGTTGCCCAGGCTAGTCTCAAACTCCTGAGCTCAGGCAATCCACCCGTCTCGGCCTCCCAAAGTACTAGGATTACAGGCATGAGCCACCGCGCCTGGCCACCTCCTTGTATTCTGCCTTCCCACACCCCGACCCCTGTTCCAGAGGACAGAGTCCAGCTGTCTCTCTACCCAAGCCTCTGGGAAGTTAGTGTGAAAAGTAGAAATTGCCTACAAATGCTCATCTGTGATCATGTTCATGAGGGAGGCTCTGAGAACCTTCTAAGACCAAGAGGGTAGGAGGCCGGGTTCCAGGGGAGCTGAAAGGGGAGGGCAGTGCTTGTCAGGGCTGAGACTTGGAGGGCCAGAGCGGGAGGGAGGGAGAAACAGGCAGTGCCAACTTAGAGAAACCAGCCTGGACAGAGATAGCCTTGTCACGTGTGAGCCCTGTGTCCTGGCATGTGTGTGAGCCCGTGTACAAATGAGCATGTAGCTGCACGTACCAAGGTGTGTGTCTGTGACCAGACCTGCCTGTGAAATATCTCCCTTGCCCAGCCAAGGCACTGCCCATGTGAATGGTGCCAGCGGGAGGTCTGTCATGGCAGCTGCCTGTCAAAGCTGATGCTGTAAAAGATGTGAAGGGCAACCACTTTCCCAGAAGGGGCTGCATACACATGCACACGGACCCCCTCATATACATACATGTGTGCATGCAGTGATGCACACATGGGTTGGCCCTTCCTCTTTATCAGCAGGCAACCTTGGGATGACAGGCAACATAGAATTCACACCACAGACTGTGGTCACATCTGGGTCTGCTCACCTCAGCTCCAATACAGCCTGTGTAGGCACAGGCCAGGGAATAAAGGGGGTACCTGTGGTTGGGCCAGAGTCCAGGGCCTGGGGAGCCTAGGTGGGAGAGACCACGGATGACAGCAGCCAAGCAAAAGTAACCTCCATCAGCGGGGCCACACGAAACATGCTAGCTGAGATACAGGGGAGTCATCCAAGGGACAATCCACACGGGGGCTAAGTGTGGGGTTCCACCTCAAGGGGCTCCATGGCTCCAGAGTCACTAAATCAACTTGAGACTCTGTGACTCTCTGCCCTTTCAGGAGCCAAAGCCACTCCTGCTAGTGGGCTGAGGGCACACAGAGCTACACTGCCTACTCTGCTGTGGGAGCTATTCTATTGTGACAGGGTTTCGGGGCAGGGCCACGTCCTCCCCCAAGCAGGGCTGTCAGAGAGAGCCTAAGCTTGAGGCCATGTCCCCTTTTTGCACCCAAACTCTCTGGGTAAGGCAGGCCTGTAATTTTGAATGTACAGATGTGGTGGCAGGCCTGTTCCCCTCCAGGAAGGTTTCTTGGGTTTCTGGGTACCCTAAGAATGTTTCAGTTCATTCCCAAGGTCCTAGAGTCTGTCTCAGATCAGGCTGTGTCTTGTTCTCAAATTCCCCAAACATCTCCTGAACACCTGCTTTATGCCAGATGTCCTTTTCTCTGTGTGCCCAGGACCCCCGGTTGACTGCCCTTTTCTCCTTCACCAGTGGCTTGCATCCACTTTGCCTTTCATTTTCCTCCTCAAGACTGGCTGCTAAGTAGGGCATATCGCTCCAGTTCCCCTGCTTTCTAAAACCCTCTCCAGACAGACACTCAGGCCTTCACATTCCTGAGGGCGTTTCTTTTTTTTTGAGATGGAGTCTTACTCTGTTGCCAGGCTGGAGGGCAGCGGCGCAATCTCGGCTCACTACAGCCTCCGCCTCCCAGGTTCAAGCGATTCTCCTGCCTCAGCCTCCTGAGTAGCTGGGATTACAGGCCTGCGCCATCACGCCCAGCTAATTTTTGTATTTTTAGTAGAGTCGGGCGTTTCACCACATTGTCCAGTCTGGTCTTGAACTCCTGATCTCAAATGATCCGTTCACCTTGGCCTCCCAAAGTTCTGGGATTACAGGCGTGAACCACCGCGCCTGGCCTCCTGAGGGCATTTCTGCTAATACTCTAGGGAAAACTGAACAAGAGTGCAAATCATGACTGGTAAGGTAAGAGACACGACTGAGCCCACTCTGACTGTGGTGTACACTGAGGAACTGGCAGGGAGAGAGGCCTTCCACATCCCGCTGGGCTCATGAAAAGGACCACACAACATCATGGCCACCAGGGGGCGGGCTGCACCTGCTGGACCACTGACCGGTTTGAAAGCCTTATTCTTGGGAGTGAAGTATCTTTAGATGGGAAGGATGCTGTACCCAGGTCCTACCTGGGGACAAGTAGAGAACATCCTTGGGGACAAGGGTAGAGGTAGAAGATGGCTAGGAAGCCCCAGTTATCAGTGGACATAGGCATTTGATTGGAAGAATCCATGTGGATGGGGGAGAGTGGATCTTGGTAAGAAAGGATCAGGATGTTGAGGAAGCATGGGAGTTATGGGTGTTGAAGGCAAAAGGATGAGCTGTTGGGGACCCCTTAGGGATGGTGTCCTGGAACAATGTGAGTGGAGAATACAGAGTGTCTTGAGGTGTAAGGATGTCCTCTGCCTTTCCTAACACCTTGATCATCCCGGTTATGGGGAAAAGTAGTAGCTGAAGGTCACACCCTTCCCCTAGAGACCTCTACCTCCTTGTTTCAGATGCTACTCCAGCCCAGGCATGTAACAGTGATTTGATTACATGATCCAGTAGAGCCCCCACTGTTGCTTAAGCTGGTCTGAATTTTGACTTTAACCTTCAGATCTTAACTAGTTTCTGAACTGGTGCCTGTTCCTTGCTCAAGAAGTCTCAGTGGCTCCAGATTACCCTTAGGTTAAATTCCAAACTCAGCCTGGTCTTCAAGACCTCCACCTCTTCCTCCATCATTATGTCCTTCTTCTCCTCAAATACAGGCTTCTCTGTGGAGATTGTAGATGAAAAAGTCCTCTCATCCAGGAACTGAATTCTCCAGAAATGATGATGTTAGCATCATCTCTGTGGGGACTCCCTGGAGAATAAATCAGTTCTACTCTGTGCCACCCTCTGATTGCTCTTCTGCTTCCTCCCTTAGGCTGTGAGCCCCTTAAGGGTACTTTGTCCACCGCATGTGGCCCTAGTCTGGCACAATAAGGGCACCCAATACATACTTGGTGTGGGAGTGGTTTGGCCTGCCTAGGCTAGCACAGGGCTCTTTGGAACTGATTTCAGACTCTGGGCCTGGTTCCCAGTAGGAAAGAAGGGCTGCTGCCTGGAGGAACCTCATCTAGGTCCCAAGGTGACCCCAAGGGAGAGACCTGTGGGTGGGCTCAGGTTCATATCCACTTTACTAACCACCAGGAATCTCTGCCCAGATCCAACTTCCACTTCTTTCCCAATAGGACAATAGGACAATAGGACACCTACCACTCTCAGGCCCAGCTCCTGAAAGAAAGGGCTGGGAAGACTGAGCTAGAGACATGTGAAGCTAGACTCAGAAAGAGACAGAGACATAGAAAAATACCTGAGACAGAGAGCGAGAGACAGAGTCTGAGTTACAGACACACAAAACTTGAGACTGAGATGCCTACAAAGAGAAGAAAAAGCAGACCAAGAAACAGTGCCTGCAGAGAGAGATTCAAAGGTGGAGAGCAGGGCAGGGGCAGGCTGTGATGATGGAGGCAGACAGCATTGCAAAGGGCCCTCAACTCTGCCTGGGCCCACAAGCCAGAAATTTGGAGGCCATTTCCTCCTTGTTCATCCCTCACTCCTCAAGTCCAAGCAGTAGCCAAGACTTGTCCAACCTCCTTCCAAAATGTATCTGGAATCTATCTAGCCCCCTTAATCCTCACAACTACCATCATCCTCTTTCTGAATAAATGCAGTATCTTCTGTAGGTCTCCTTGCCTCTTGCACTACCTCAGCAGAAATATTCTAAACACGTATCTGATTATGTCATTCCCACAGCCCCCCAGATAAAGCCCAGATGCTTTTCCTGCTTTACAAGGCTTTGCTTGATCTGAGAACTACCCAGCACCAGAGTCCAAAATCCCAGCCATTGCAGACCTTTCCAGAGCATGTGATGTCCCTCGCCTCTAGGTCTGGAACATGCTGCTGTTCCTTCTAGCTGAACACTCATCTGTGATGTCCACGCCCCAGTTCCCCTTTCCTCAAATCACCATCTCACTTTGATCTCAATGCCCACTGTTCCTTCCTCAGGGGCAGCCTCTCTCTGGCCTCACTCCTTACCCTTGCACTCGCAGAGCAGTGTTGCCCATATGCGCCACCTGAGTCCAACTCCAACCACTCCCTCCTAGAGCTCTACCAAACTCCAGGCTAGGCTGCCCTGGGCAATTTCTTCCCTCTTCCTATCTGCTCCTGTCCTTGGTCCCTTGGGGCTGGGTTCATCAGCCCTAGCCTCATGTCCTCCTACCCTTGGCATCCCAATCTTTACCCCCTCACTCTATGTAGCACCTTCATTCTAGGGTTATGGTCCTTTCTACATGTCTCATTTGTATGTTAAAAGAAAAAAAAAAAATCTAGGCTGCGCGTGGTGGGTCACACCTGTAATCCCAGCACTTCGGGAGGCAGAGGTGGGCGGATCACTTGAGGTCAGGAGTTTGAGACCAGCCTGGCCAGCATGGTGAAACCCCATCCCTACTAAAAATACAAAAATCAGCCAAGTGTGGTGGTGCATGCCTGTAATCCCAGCTACTCAGGGGGCTGAGGCAGAATCCCTTGAACCCGGGAGGTGAGGGTTATAGTGAACCGAGATTGCGCCACTGCACTCCAGCCTGGGCAACAGAGCAAGACTCCATCTCAAACAAACAAACAAAACATACCTAATCCACTAGTGTTCTATTAAAATAATTATATTTAAATAAAAATTAAAGAAAAGTATTAAACCTATTCTTGTACAGGTGGTACAAGGACACTGTATGATGGGAATTTGGGAAATGTGACTTCAACCAACACTTCAGTGCTCTGTCTAGGTGTGCTTGGACCCCTTTCACTGTTTCTGGATGTCCCCTACTGGGGCTTGATGTGCTCTGGCCTCCCATGGCTGGCACCTGTCCTCAGGACATCGGGGCTGCTTTGCTCCTATTCCCAGAGAGCCCCAGAGTGCCCATGGACTTAAGGCCCCCAGGGACAGCCTTTGGCTATGACTGGCTGACTTGTGTGAGAGTATGATAGCTCAACTCCCTACCTGTCATTTTAGATAACTCTGAGATCCCGTGACTAGAGCAGAACCTTGCATATAGAAGGCACTCAATAAATGTTTGTTGAATGAATACAGCCAAATTTATCAATCTTATCCTGGCAATTTCTTAAGATTTTGTCACTCTTAGGCCTTTCCCATCCGAGATCAAAAAGCACATACCCATATTTGTTCTGGTGTATTTATTTATGTTAATTTTTTATATTTAATTATTCAATCTATCTTGAATACGCTGTAAGGACTGGGATAAAGATATATTTTCTCCTCATGGATAGTCACTTGTCCCAACAATTTTTGAATCTTTCATGTATAAAACCAAAATACTGTGTTATCTAAGACTGTTTCAGTAAGATATTATGCAACCACTTATAATGGCAGTTACAGCAATTATGTCACCACATAAGAAAATGCTAACCTTATAATTTTAAACATGGCTTTTTTATAGCTACATAAAATTATGTCAGCATATAGGCAAAGACAGGGAGAAATGGAGGAAATTTGAGATTGACTAAGGGATGGTGATAGGGCTATAGGTGATATTTTTATTTGATTCAATTAATATTGACAAACAATAAATCAAACAGCATAACTGAGGGGAACAAGGACTTAAAAGATAGCAAGTTGTTTTCTTACTTGAGCCTGAAACAAAGACTTGGGCGAAGGTAAGGGTTTTTTTTTTCAAGGTGATCTTAGGATTCTGAGGATGGTGGGGGATGCAGATAAGGGAAAATTGTTACTGGAGGGTCCTGGGGAGTCATTGCTACAAAAGAGGCCAAACAGGAAAGACACTATATATGAAAATGACTTCCTCTAGCCCTGTTCCACTGAGCTCTGAGCTTCCCAGCCTTCACTAAGTGAACAGAAGCTCTGGAAGTACCTCCCACCTCCCAAATAAGGGATCCAGCCCTCAAGCATGTGAATCAGTGACTCCAAATGTTCCCATCACTTTGCCTTCGCTGATGGACTATTTGGGATGCTTCATCAACCAGGCAGCAGAGAGGCTCATCTTTTTGGTTATGACCAAAAACTGTAGAACCATATCCCCAGGCCCTCCCCACTCAGCAATCTCTGGAAGATCCTTCTCTGACCCCTTAGAATTCAGAAGTCTTTTTATTTTTTATTTTCTAGGAAATTCAGTTTACCAGGTCCCAGGCCGGTCACATCCTCATAACAAATGTGAAGAGCGTTAGAAGTTAGAA